>NW_020954589.1:5055065-5272184 GCF_900497805.2 Vombatus ursinus
CACAGTACCCGACTGGCAGCTGCCAACATCAGACAGTCCCTCACAATGGAAGAGATCTTTGAGGCCATCTTGTCCAACTCCCTCATTTTATAAATGAGAAAACAGACTCAGAGAAGGTAAGTGACTTCTCCAAGATTATGCAGGTTGTATCAAAGGTAAAATGTGAACCCTGGACTAGAAAAGATCTATGCTGGAAGTGAGGTCTTTTTGATAGCATTAAGAAACCAAAAAGTGTGTTGGCTTTAGGATCACAAAACCTGGGTTCAAAGGATGGCTCTGAGACTTACTGTATATGTGATCTTGGGCAAGACACTTCACTTTTTATGAAGTGGGTGCCCAAAGTCACCACCACCACTAAAAATCTACCTCCAAACAACTGCCATTGATGGGTCCAAGAGTCACACAATCCCAGGAATATTAAAGCCCACCAGATCACTAACCCTGCTTCCAGCTTCTCCCCTGCAGCCATCATTGAGGAAACTGATTCTGTGAAACAGGTGTCCAGCATCTCCATACCTACCAATATCAACTGCCAACCAATGGCCACCTACCTATTGGGCATATAAGCCAGCATATCTGAAGCACCATGGTATCTTGAGGGAGACCTAGGAAAGTCTGTTTGTCATGTATCAGGAGTATTGGACCACCACCACATCAACCAAAAACTCTGCTGAGACCTCAATGGGGACTTCTCAGGTCACAGAGTCCAATAGCCAACGGAATTTCAGTGTCCTTCAGACCACTGATAATGTCTACAGATTAGCCAACACAGTCAACATTGGAGATAAGCAACACTTAGAGGAGAAGCCTGCCATTCCTGTTACAAACATCACCAATGCCACTGATGGGCCATTGAACCCAGTACTTCTCTCCTCCCACCATCAACCCTGTTACCAGTCCAGCCCCTTATCCAGAGGAGTAAGTTGTGGAAATGCAATGTGTTAATCTCTCCTGAAGATGCTGTATTCTCAATAGCCAAAGTTATTGGAGACCTGGAAAAGAAAGTTCTCACCACCAAAGTCCATAGCAACATTAAATGGTTCAACTGTAGAAATAAATCTAGTTTTATCAAAGGAAATGAGATTAAATAAGATTCATTAATATTTGCTTTTCACGTGCACCTTGGGGACCACTGGACCTTTCCATCTGACTTGCATCTAAAACTTCTTATACATGTTATTTCTCCTATTAAAATGTGAGTTCTGTGAGCAAAGGGGTCTCCAGTCATCCTGGTTCCAGATGGCTCCAGAGGTGAAAGTGAGGCTGATGACTTTGCACAATGCTCTCTCTCATTCACTTGCAAGTCATGCCATCACCTTCCTGATGTCATGGTCCTTTTTGAAAATGAAGGACAAAGAACAACAACAACAATATCCCCAACACTTGGCACAGTGATTTTGCACATATTAAGTGCTTGAAAGATTTTCATTCATTCATTCATTCATTCTGGGCCTCATTTTCCTAACCTGTAAAATGAAAGAGTTTAACTAGATGATTACCAAGGTCTCCTCTAACTCTCGATTTATGATATTATGATTATATTAATGTTTTTGGGATAGGGCAAAACAAGTCACAAATATTATTGAGACCTTATTGGGGACTGAGAGAATATCAGTATTTACAAATCCATATATCTTCTTTTGCATCTCTAGAAAGTATTTATAAGAATAATTTATTTTAATCAAGGGCATCATTAATGAAAATATCTGAAGGGTATACATAGGCTTTCATAAACAATATTTTACAGAAGACTGTATCTTTACAAACACAGAATTTGCTGATAGGTACAAAGAAAATAAGATACTATTATATTATTTGCTAACTACAAAAAAAAATTTTGACAGAGTAAAGTGTCTTCTTAAAAGCTCTTCTTTGACAAGTTTTAGTATATGTCAAGATCATAAACAATCTCTTGATAGTAATACCCAATGAAGTATCAAACTGCTTTCTTACAAAAAAAAAGTCACTGTTTTGAAGGATGTCCACGAGAAAAGTATCTAAACATAAGACAAATTCCCTAGAATTTCTCATGGTCCTCTTCTTGCTCCTGTTTACAGTGATACTAGACTTATTATGTCAAATCCCAAAATATGTAGAGCCTCCAAAATCAGATAAGGAATAATTCAAGTGTGTCTGGTCTACCTTTTTCACAAAAAAAAAAAAAGAATGGATGAAGAATTCCTTATGTCCACTTTATGATATGCAGTTAGTTAGGTAGCTTGTAAACATGATCAGTCAGCATATATATTTTGAACAGATATTACATGTGGGAATTGTGCCAGATTCAGAATTAAATAAAAATAAGAGAGCTAGTTGGATTGCCTCTGGGAAACTGGATTTCAAGAACCTAAACTTCTACCTGGAAGAAAATCACATCTCATATACATATATGTGTGTGTATCTGTATATGGATATGTGTGTCTATATGTATGCATGTGTATATGTATGCATGTGTATGTATATGTACATACATACATACCCATGTAACATATACATATATATGTATGTATGTGTGTATATGTAGATATAGATATAGGTATAAGTATAGGTATAGGCATAGGTATAGATATATTCTACTAATACTGTATTCTTGCTACTCATAGAATACTATAATCTCTGGGGCAGCTAGGTGGTGCAGTGGATAGAGTACTGGCCCTGAAGTCAGGAGGACTTGAGTTCAAATCTGGCCTTAGATGAAACACTTGACTCTAGCTGTGTGACCCTGGGTAAGTCACTTAACCCCAATTGCTTAAAAATAAAAAAAAAAATTTTTAAGAGTACTATAATCTCCAAGTAATCAAAATGATAGATCACCCCAAAGGAAATAAAAATACAGATTTTGTATTTTGATTCAGACCTAAAATATCATGACTATAGTAAACCTGCAATGAGGAAACTCTCTTCCAGTGCAGATCTGCACCTGCCATATAACTTTGAGTCTTAAAAAGTTGCCTGGAAGTAAATAGATTAAGGCATATTATGAGCAGTGATTGCATATGCAAAATGGTATAAAGTTCCAGCCACAGGAACTTTTACCCCTGGGACAGTGAGGGGAGTTTGGCATCTAAGCCAGGGAAGATGGAGAGAACCTCTGCTAACAAGGATTGCCAGGCCCAGATATGCTGCAGAGAGTCAGCGCTGGTCAATAAGGAACCAAAATACACTGGGTGAGTGCAGAAGCAATGAGGCGGGGACACTATTGGCTGTGGGCATTTATAAGAGCCTGGAGGTCTTGGTTTCAGTTCCAGGCCAGAAGGGAAAACTGAAGGAGGATAAGAAGCCAGAGGCACCATCACCTGTACCCTAGGACTAGCGATGATGACAAAAAATAAGCTGTTACATATTTTTAAAAAAAAGAACTGGCAAAGGAGAAAGAATCCAACCATAGAAAGCTACTATGTGTATACAGAGGATGGAGGTTCATGTTCAGAGGAGGATACTGAAGCAAAGAAACCCTCTTTACCCCCAAAGAGTAACATCAAATGGTCACCTGCCCAAAAAAGAATTTATAGAAGAATTTTAAAAAGACTTTAAAATCAAATGAAAAAAGATTGAGGAAAAACTAAATAAATAAATAAGAACAATCCAAGAAAAATAAGAAGATTATGAAAAGAAAGTCAACCAATTAGAAAAGGAGATCAAGAATCTTAAGGAAGAAAATGATGCCTTGAAAATCAGAACTGGGCAAGAGGAAGCCAGTGAAGTCATAAAAGACCAAAAAATAATAAAACTAAATATAAAGAATGAAAAAATAGAAGTGAATGTGAAACATCTCACAAGGAAAATAATTCATCTGGACAACAGATCAAGAAGAGAAAACATAAGAATAATCAGACTACCTGAAAGCTATTATCAAAAAAAAAAGTCTTCATACAATAATACAAGAAATAATTGAAGAAAATTATCCTGAAGCATTAGAACAAGAAGGGAAAGTAGAAATAGAAAAAAAATCCACCTATCACCAACCAAAAGAAATCCTACAAGTAAAACACACAGGAATATCATAGTTAGATTCTGAAACCCACATTTCTAGGATAAAATATTACAAGTAGCCAAGACAAAAATAATTTAAATATGGAGGTGCCACAATTAGAATCACACAGGACCTAGCACCAGTGACACTAAAAGACCACAGGTCTTGGAACACTGTATATTGAAGAGCAAAAGAACTGGGGATCTTGAAAATATCATACCTAGCAAAGCTAAGCATACTCCTGAATGGGAAAAACAAATGGACATTTAATGAACTGTCAGACTTTCAGGATTTTGTTTAAAAAAAAAAACCTTAACTTTATAGAAGATTTCACATACAAGAGCCAAGAGAAATATAAGATACATATTACAAGGGAGTCAACAAGGATAGACTGTTTAGGATTGTGTTTAAAAAAGCCGTGAATGTGGTAAGAGATTGGGGGGCAGAACCAAAATGGCGGATGGAAAGCAGCAACTTGCTTGAGCTCTCCCCCAAACCCCTCCAAATACCTATAATAAATGGCTCTAAACAAATTCTAAAGCAGCAGAACCCACAAAAAGTCAGAGTGAAACAAATTTCCAGCCAAAGACAGCTTGGATGGTTGATCAGAAAGTATATCGTGCCAGGCGGGGAGAGGACTGCAATTCGGCTTGGGTGTGCAGGTCACAGTGACCCTGGAGCAGGCCTCAGAGGACTGAATCACAGGCAGCTGTGGTGGTTTCCAGACTTCTCAACCCAGGAACACCAAAGACAAGTTAGAAGGTCAATGGGAAAAGTCTGTGACTGTGGTGAGAGAGAGAAGCTAGGTTTCAGCCACAAGTCCTGAGCATGGGCCACAGATGCTTTCTGAGCTTCCAGCCCACAGACTGAGGAGGAATCAAGTGGATGATCAGAGGGAGATTTCAGTGATCTCTTTGCCAGTGCTGAGGCAGGAATCTCTGGCTTTGCCCATGCTTGGATCTGGGTCACAGTTCTGAGGGGTGGTCCTGGGGTGAGGAGAAGTACTGGCCTGGTGGAGCTTGTTGTGGCAATGCAGAGGAAACACCTCACCCCTTATCATACTGCCTTGAAAGAACTGAAAATTTACAGGTCCCTAGAAGTAACTCTGAAAACAGCTGTACAACCCCCTGCAGCTTGGGACAGTACATTCTCCACATTGGAAGCAGACTCAAATCTTAACAAAGTGTTTAAAACTCAACTAATTGGCCGGGATCATGAGTAAGCAGCAGAAAAAGAGTCAGACTATATATTATCTTACTTTGGTGACAAAGAAGATCAAAACATACAACCATAAGAAGACAAGAAAGTCAAAACTCCTACATCCAAAGCATCCAAGAAAAATATGAATCAGTTCCAGGCCTTGGAAGAGCTCAAAAGGGATTTTGAGAAGCAAGTAAGAGAGGTAGAGGAAAAACTGGAAAGAGAAATAAGAGTGATGCAAGAAAACCATGAAAAACAAGTCAACAGCTTCCTAAAGGAGATCCAAAAAAATACTGAAGAAAATAACACCTTAAAAAATAGCCTAACCCAAATGGCAAAAAAAAGTCCAAAAAGTCAATGAGCAGAAGAATGCCCTGAAAAACAAAATTGGGCAAATGGAAAAAGAAGTCCAAAAGATTACTGAAGAAAATACTTCCTTAAAAATTAGAATAGAACAATTGGAAGTTAGTGACTTTATGAGAAATCAAGACACTGTAAAACAAATCCAAAAGAATGAAAAATCAGAAAACAATGTGAAATATCTCATTGGAAAAACAACTGACCTGGAAAATAGATCCAGGAGAGAGAATTTAAAAATTATTGGACTATCTGAAAGCCACGATCAAAAAAAAAGCCTAGACATCATCTTTCAACAAATCATCAAGGAAAACTGCCCTGGTATTTTAGAACCAGAGGGCAAAATAGAAATTGAAAGAATCCACTGATCTCCTCCTGAAAGAGATCCCCAAAGGAAAACTCCTAGGAATATTGTAGCCAAATTCCAGAGTTCCCAGGCCAAGGAGAAATTATTACAAGCAGCCAGAAAGAAACAATTCAAATATTGTGGAAACACAATCAGGATAACACAAGATTTAGCAGCTTCTACATTAAGGGACTGCAGGGCATGGAATATGATATTCTGGAGGGCAAAGGAGATAGGATTACAACCAAAAATCACTTACCCAGCAAAACTAAGCATAATCCTTCAGGGGAAAAAATGGTCATTCAGTGAAATAGAGCACTTTCAAGCATTCTTGATGAAAAGACCAGAGCTGAATAGAAAATTTGACTTTCAAACACAAGACTCAAGTGAAACATGAAGAACTAAACAGGAAAGAGAAATCATAAGAGACTTATTAAGGTTGAACTGTTTATATTCCTACATGGAAAGATGACATTTGTAACTCATGAGACCTTTGTCAGTATTAGGGTAGTTGGAGGGAAAGAATTATATGTATGTATAGATAGATAGATAGATAGATAGATAGATAGATAGATAGATAGATAGATAGATAGATAGATAGATAGATAGAAGGCACAGGGTGAGTTGAAGATGAAGGGGTCATGTCTGGAGAATAAAATTAAGGGGTGAGAGAATTATACTAGGAGAAGGAGAAAGGGAGAGGTAGAATGAGGTAAATTATCTCACAAGAAAACAGAAAAGACTCTTACAGTGGAGGGGAAACAGGGGAAGGTGAGAGGGAATGAGTGAATCTTATTCTCAAAGGATTTGACTTAAGGAGGTTATAACATACACACTCAATTGGGTGTAGAAATCTGTCTTACCCTACAGGAAAATGGGGGGGGGAAGGGGACAAGAGAGTAGGGCAATGATAGAGAGGAGGGTAGATGGGGAAATGGAGTAATCAGAAGCAAATAATTCTGAGGAGGGACAGGGTCAAAAGAAAGAATAGAATAAATGGGTGGGCGAGATAGGATTAAGGGAAATAGAGTTAGTTTTTCACAGCATGTTTACTGTGGAAGTGTTTTACATAACTGAACATATATAACCTATATTTAGTTGCTTGCCTTATCAGTGAGGGTGGGTGGGGAGGGAGAAAGGGAGAAAATTTGGAACCCAAAGTTTTAAAAACACATGTTTAAAAAAATGTTTTCACATGCAACTGGGAAATAAGAAATACAGGAAATGGGATACAGAAATCTACCCTGCCATACAGGAAAATAGAAGGGGAAGGGGATAAGAGAAGTGGGGAATGATAGAAGGTAAGGCAGACTAGGGGAAGGGGTATTCAGAATGCATGCCATCTTGGGGTGGGGGGAGGAGCGAGATGGGGTGAAAATTTGGAACTCAAAATCTTGTGGAATAAATAAATTTATTTAAAAAAAAGAAAGAAAAGAGCTGTAAGAGCATTTTTCTCTATTGAGAATTTTGATCTCCTTGGATCAACAAATAATATTATTTCAATTCTTGTTCTCTCTTTCCATTCTTAATAACATTGGCCTTTACAAAACTCATTTTCTGTCTACCTATGAAAATAAAACTTATTTTTTCTCAAAAAAAAAAAAAACAAGCCCTGAACTTAATAGAAGATTTGACATACAAGAGCCAAGAGAAATATAAGGTACATATCAAAAGGACTCAATAAGGACAGACCGTTCACCTTTTATATGAGGAAATTTAAAATGTATGTCTAACATTGTTATTAGTAATTAGGTAGTTCATAAGAAAAATTGAGGTAGATCTGAGTATGATATGATTTTAAAAAGTAAAACCATTTTTACTAATTGAGGTTATACAAATGAGGTGTGAGAGGAAGAACCAACATAGAGGAATTAGATGGTGGGGAAAGAGAGCTGGTAGTTTCAGAAACCTACTTTCATCAGGAATGAGTTCAAGAGAGAACAATACATACATACATACATACATACATATTTATATATGTATAAAAATCTTCTAAATTCAGAAACAGAGAAAACACTAAAGGAGGGGGGAGGGGATAAGGGAAGGAACTTTATAGGGGAGAGTGAGGGAATAGTTTAAAGGTGGGTATAGAAGGGTGTTTAGATTAATGAGAATGGGATGATAAGGGAGAGATCCTTGGAGAGGAGGTAGGTTAAGCAATAGGAGGGCAGGGTAGAAAGTAGAAGTAAAGTAGAGGAGTCAGCAGGGATAGGAAATAAGAGATATGCACAAATATAAAATAAAGATCAGGAATAGAATTTGATAGGAAAAAAGGAGCAGGTGTGGTAATCATGATCTCAGATAAAGTTAAGACTAAAGCAGATTTAATCAAAAGAGAAAAAAATAGTGAAACTGCATCATGTGTCAGCCGTATTTGTCAGCATTGTTTTGGATTATTTAAAATAACTAGATAGTATAAGGTTAGAATATTGCTATGGTGTAGGAAATAATGAGTTGGTGGACTTGTAAAAATACGGAAAAACTTGAACTTAGGAACAGGTTAGTAACCCTTAGAGAAACAGAGGATCAATAAATATAGTATGGTCTCACCTAGATGCTTATGAATGTATATGTCTATATGTGAGTATGGTTATAGATATCCAAGTATATGCATATGTAAGTTTATGTATGTACTGGTGTACATATGTAAATATAAATCTTTGTGAGTATATGTATATATATTCATGTATGTGTATGTGTGAATGTGTGTATATACATAGACAGACATATATGTATGTATGTGTGTAAATATATACACATCCACACTTAATTGTAGCATTTGGGATGGGGGAAGAGGAAGGGAGAAGAAAGTACAAAGTAAAAAGTGCACAGCAGAGAACAAAAGAAAACTTACAAGGAAGCAAGGAAAAGATGAACAGCTCTCAACACAATGCATAGAATTTATTATATAGTCTTTCTTGAAATGGACATTTATTGCTGTATATTTTGAATCCTCTCATGTTCTGCTGTGCATATGGCAATGCATTTTTTCTTATTTCACATTTAAGTTTCAATATTTAAGTTTATAATATGTTTCTTTTTCTTGCTGTATATTTGTTTCAGTATTTTCTAAGATTTTTTTTTAAAAATATAACATTAAAGAAATGTATGATTGGAAAACATCAGTTCTGTAGTGAGAATGAAGAATAGCACATAGGCAATTGAAGTGCTACATTGATATTATATGTCAGGATATCAAAAGAGTGGTCCATTCCAGTGTCTATTTTTTTTTTTTGCTTTAAATAGTATTTTATTTTTTCTCACAATTACAAATCAAGAAAATTTTAGCATTCATTTTTACAAAATTTTGAGTTACAAATTTTCCTCCCTCCTTCCCTTCCCTCCCCTCTTCTGAAGACAGTTGGCAGTTTGATATAGTTTATACACATGCTATCATGTAAAACATTTCCATATTCATAACAGATGTGGAAAAAGAAACAGATCAAAAGTAAAAAAAAACATGAGAAAGAATAAAGTAAGTGAAAAAATATGCTTTGATCTGCATTCAGAGTACATCACTTCTTTATTGGGATATTGATAGCATTTTCCTTCATGAGTCCTTTGTACTTGTCTTGAATCATTGTGTTGCTGAGAAAAGTGGAGTCATTCATAGTCGATCATCACATGATGTTGCTGATACTATGTACAGTGTTTTCCTGGTCCTGCTCATTTCACTTCACATCAGTTCATACAAACCTTTCCAGGTTTCCCTTTATTCTGTGTGTCTCTCTTTGCTTCAAGTGTGTTTCTTGTAAGTAACATACTATAGGATTCTGGTTTTTGATCCACTCTGCCATCTACTTCAGTTTTATGGGAGAGTTCATCTCATTCACATTCACCGTTATGATTAGAACCTGTATATTTCCCTCCATTCTATTCTTCCTCCTGTTTGTCTCTCTCTCCTTTCACCCTTTCCCATATCACCAATGTTTTACTTCTGTCTACTACCTCCCCTGACCTGCCCTCTTCTGTCAGTTCCCACCCCCTCCTTTATTTTAATCTCCTCCTCTCCTACTTCCCTGTTAGATAAGATAGAGTTCTATATTTATCTGATTGTATATATTATCCCCTCTTTGAGCCAATATTGATGAGAGTAAGGTTCAAGCAATATCCATCGCTCTCCTCCCATCTTCCTCTCCACTGCTATAGTTCTTTCTTGCCTCTTCATGTGAGATATTTTACCCCCATTTTACCTCTCCTTTCCTTCTGCACCCATTATACTCCTCATTCTTATCTTTTATCATTTTTACGTCATTCCCTCAAATACACCTCATACCCATACCCTCTATCTATGTTTATTCCTTCTATATATACTATTAGTGATACAATTTTTAAGAGTTACAAGTATCATCTTCCCATGTAAGAATGTAAACAGTTTAGCTCTATTGAATCCCTTCTGGGTTTTTTCATCTTTTTACCTGTTTATGCTTCTCTTGGGCTTTGATATTAGAGGTCAAATTTTGGTTTAGTTCTGGTCTTCTCCTTATGAAGGCTTGAAATCCTTCTATTCCATTGAATGACCATTTTTCCCTTGACATATTATGCTTAATTTTGCCTAAGTGATTCTTTGTTGTAGTTCTAGCTCCTTTGCCCTCCAGAATATCATGTTCCATGGCCTCTGGTACTTTAATGTTGCAGCTGCCAAGTCCTGTGTGATGTAGATTGTGACTCCTCAATATTTGAATGTTTCCTTCTGGCCACTTGCAGTATTTTTTCCTTGACTTAATAGTTCTGAAATTTGGCTGTAATGTTCCTTGGGGTTTTTATTTTGAGATCTCTTTCCTGAGGTGATAAATGGATTCTTTCAAGGCCTATTTTGCTCTCTAGTTCCAGGACAGCAGGGCAGTTTTCCTTGATAATTTCTTGAAAGATGCTGTCCAGGTCCTCCTTTTGGTTATGGCTATTGGGTAGTTCAATGACTCTGATATTGTCTGTCCTGGATCTGTTTTCCATGTCAGTTATTTTTCCCATGAGGTATTTTAATATTTTCTTTCATTTTTTTCATTCTTTTGAATTAGTTTGATTGATTCATAATGTCTCACAGAGTCATTAGTTTTCACTTGCCCAATTCTAACTTTTAAGGTGTTGTTTTCCTCAATTAGCTTTTATGCTTTCTTTTCCATTTAGCCAATTGTGCTCTTTAAGGAGCTGTTTTCTTCAGTGGATTTTTGTATCTCCTTTTCCACTTGGCCAATTCTGATTTTTAAGCAGTTTTCCAAGCTATTGAGTCTTTTTTCATAATTCTCTTGCATCTCTCTCATTTCTTTTCCCCATTTTTCTTCTACCTCTCTTACATGATTTTTAAGCTCCTTTTTTAGCTCTTCCATGAGTTCTTTCTGGGCTTCAGATGGCTTCCAATTTTTCTTGAGGTTTTTGTCCATAGGTGTTTTGACCTTGTTGTCCTCTTCTGAATTTGTGTCTTGGTCTTCCCTGTCACCATAATAACTTGCTATGGTCAGATTCCTTTTTTGTTGTTTTCTGCTCGTTCTCTCCTTTTTTGTCTTTCCCCTCTCTTTTAAACTTGAGCTCTTCTCCCAGGGTGAAAGGGGTTCTGTCCCAGGATTCTTGTGCCAGTGGCTGCATGCCCTAATTGTTTACCTGGTGTTGCACTGATGTTGCCCAGAGGCACACAGAGGACCCTCTGGTGCTGTGCTGCAGGGATGATGTGGGTGTTGGTTGGAGCTGCTGGAGGGTGTAGGGATCTGGCAGTTTACCTGTTGATACCAAAGCATGATGAGGTCCAATTGCCATAATACACCTGCCCAGGGCAATGATGAAGCATTTGGAGATCTGGCCACTGCAGTAGGCCTGCTCACCCAGGATGGTACCAAGACACACAGTGATTCTTGGAGCTGGAGTCTGATGTGCAGCAGGGATCCTGGTGTTGGCATTTGCCTGCTCCACTACCCTGAGGCTCAGGATCTCCCACTGGTTTGCTGAGCTAGGGCTTGCTTCTGGCTTGCTGGGGTGCTTCCTGTCTGGAATGCACTCCCCTTTTACCTGAGTGAGATGGACCTTTCTTATCGATACTCCTAGTCTCCCAGGCTAAAAGATCACCCCACCCTGTCTTTCTGCTGGCTCTGCTGTTCCAAGATTTGTTCTGGGGTGCTATTTTATGGTGGGGTGGTTGTTTGGAGGTGAATAAGGGAAAACTACAGCAATTTACTGTTTACTGCACCATCTTGGCTCCCAGAAGTCCAGCCACTCCAGTATCTTTACCATGAAAATCCCATGGACAGTATTGATATACTATGTCCACAGGATCACAAAAAGTCAGACACAACTGAATAGCTAAACAACAAGACAAAGGAACCAACTAATTGAAATTTTCAACTGATTGTTTTGGTTCTGTGTGGACTACAGTTAAAGAGCATATCTTTGATCAAATCTACAGTTTGGTAGAAATGATTTGGGGGAGGGGAATTTAAAAGCAGTTGGTCTGCACAGTGGATAGAATACTGGTTCTGAAATATGGAAGACCTGAGTTCAAATCCAACTTTAGAATCTTAATAGCCATGTGACCCTGGCACTTAACCTCTAGTTGCCCCAGTTTCTTCAACTGTAAAGTGGGGATAATAAATCCACCTCCCAGGGTTGTTGTGAGGATAAAAGAAGATGTTTGTGAAGTGCCTGGCTTTTCAATAAACATTATATAAATGTTAGTTATTTTATTACACAAAGACTATATCATAATCCCAACTAGCTATTTTGAAATCACACAGTTTTGCTCTAGAAGAGGATGGACTGAGAGAATATGAATGGCTTGACAAAACTCATCCACACTACTGGAAAACAACTCAAAATGCATGCCCTACTAATATTGAACTCACATCACCATATGGTGTTTGGGCTGAAAGTAGCATTAAAGATCACCTAATCCAACCCACTTCAATTTATGAATGATGAAACTGAGTCACAGTGAGATGGAGTGGCTTGCCCAAAATTACACAGATAGTAAGTAAAAGGTCTTTGATTTGAATCCAGGTCCTCAGATTCCAAATCTAGTGCTTATCTATTAAACCAAACTTTCTTTATAAATAGTTATAAATAGTGCAAATCATTTCAAATGCACTATTAAAATGTGGTCATACTCCTTTGTCTAGAATACTTTTAAAAACTAGATGTCACAAATTCCTGATATGTAATTAGAAACTAGGAGTACAGCTTAAGTGGAGATAAAGGTATAAATCTTAATGAAGGTCTGGATGTTGTTGTGGAAAGCCTGAGGTCACAATAGTGATACATCTTACAGTCTTTCAGAAAAGATGTTTCCTTCCAAAGGCTTTCTTAAAAGCAAACTTCACTTCCTTATTCCTCAATGTGTAGATCAATGGGTTCAAAACTGGAGTGACAGCACTATACATTATGGCAACTATCCGGTCTTGTGCCATGGAGCTGCCAAAAGCAGGACGAATGTAGGTGAAACCCACAGGTCCATAGAAGAGACAGGCCACCATGAAGTGAGAGGCACATGTGGACAGAGCCTTTTGAAGCATGTTCCAGGAGTGGCTCTTAAAAAGGAGAAAACCAATAATGTAGAAGTATGAGAGGAGGGTCGGGAAGAAGGCTCCCATGGAGATGCTGCCAGTGATGACAGAAAGGAGCCATTGGTTGAGCACTGTATTTCCACAGGCCAATTCCAGGAGGGGTTTGACATCACAGAAGAAGTGGTTGAGTTGATGGGACTGGCAGAAGTTCAGTTGTGAAGTCATGATTGAATGCATCAAGGCATAAAAAAAGCTGATAACCCAGGCCACAGTGGCCAACTGAAGACATACTTGATGTTTCATGAGTACCAAATAGCGAAGTGGGTTGCAGATGGCCACAAAGCGATCAAAAGCCATGATAGCCAGCAAAATGGCCTCTGTGCTGCCAAGAAAATGGAAGAAATGGAGCTGGGTGATACAGCCTGGAAATGAGATGGCCTTGTGAGTAGAAAGCAAGTTCTCTAGCACCTTGGGCATTGTCACTGTGGAGTAGCAGATATCTAGACAGGAGAGATTGCCCAAGAAGAAATACATGGGGGTGTGGAGACGTGGCTCAGAGATGATAATCATCACAATGGCACCATTCCCAGCTAAACTGATGAGGTAGAGAGTGAGGAAGATCACAAACAAAATACCTTGCAGCTCCTGAATATTGGTCAGGTCCAGCAAGAGAAATTCATTCACTATAGTTTCATTCTAGGGAAGAAACAAAATGTAATAGTTTTACCTATTTTGGTAGGTATTCATGTATGTTCACGTTCACACAACTGAGCAGAACAAAATCATAATGAATAAGATCATAGAATCAAGTTGTATGTGTGTATAATTCCATAACATTCAGTTTATTTCCCCTTTAAAATAATCAAATAAGAATGAAGCAGCTCTAGAATGACTATATTTTTGCAAAAAGAAAGCTTTATGTAGGATGAAGGACAATTGATTATAACTGGCTTACTCTACTGACATACACACAAAGTCAAGAGAGCTTAAGTAAGGTCATCAGAACAATGAGTGGACTCCCTTGTGTTGAATTTATAGGAGGACATGGACAAAAGTTGTATAGCATAAGCAGGCGTAAATGGGTTACAATCTGCCTCATTGGGAGAAATATCTGTAATGAGTGCGAGGGGTAGCTATGCCCATTGTAAATTACTTTATACCATTCACGTGGATATGTGAACATCCATTCGCTCTATGAACTGGTTCATGCATTCCACCCTACCCTCATACTGTCAAGTGTAATTTCACTAAGAAGGACCACCACCATGTAGTTCTGTTCAAATTTTCTATGCCAGAGGTAACCCTACTGTGAAGAAATACAATCTCCCTACTTGCCACTTTACGTTTTAAGCCCCCACCAATGTATTTTCATTTGCACTCATCAGTCATTCACAATAATATCTTAAAATCTTATACATAACCATTTATTTAGAAGTAATGTAAAAATGACAATACAAGTACTCATATAATAATGCAAATACAGAGATAACAAATAATCCATACATAAACCTAGGTCACACTCTCCCAAGGTACTCAGTATCTACAAGGGAAAGTACTTATAGAAATCTTTCAGGAAAACACATGAGTATGTTAAAGGGCAAATAAATTGAGTGTTATAAAATTATACATGCATACAACTTGACTCTATATGCTTGAAATAACTTGCAACTCTGGATTGCAAGCTTTGATGTCAATGCTCCATTCATAAGCTAATTGTTTTTACTGATCATCACTATGATACAGGCAGACAAATCCTCTTCTCTTCACAAAATATTGTAACATTTACAAGCTCTTTCAACTTGCAGTCATCCTTAAAAGGGCATTTTTTTAAAATGTCAAACTATTTTAAGCCAAAGAACTACAAAGCTCATTAGGTTGTCTTTGTCCAGTCATTTATGGACTTACCACAATGCTGTGCTCTCTAATCAGACTAAAATAAACACACTAAAGCATTCTTAAATTGGCTCTCTGGGCAAGGCAAAGGAACATAGCCAGCTCTTCACTCACCATGATTTTACATCATCTAATTACATCTCAGCATCTCTTTTTTTTTTGTCTGTCTGCATTGTTTATTGGAGACAGCAGTGTTTTCTTTGATAGTCTATACATGAAGCAAGAGGAATTGGTCTTTCATTTCACATGATTCAGGATGGACATGGCACATCTGAAGTGGCACATTAAATCTCTGAAAAGGGTTGTACAGTTTATATAAATAGAACTCTGAAGAATTCAACTGAGAGGACTCTTACAGCCGTTACAAAAAGAGTGCCAATAAAGCTGTGCACAGCACCATGCACACACACAATGAGGCCAGAAGAGGAGGGAAGTAACAGAGCGACTAGAACCACATACCTTGGATTGCTCAGTGCACACAAAAAATTATTATTTAGTCCTCGTTGAGGGCAGAATATGCACAAATGGTGTTCAAAGACTACAAGGGGACAGTGGAAAGAGAAAAAATAGAGTAGACTAATTTCTCAGTCTATGAATATGAGATAAATAATTCCTGGGGTTTTTCTTATTTGTCTCTATGCCAAAATATCACAGGGAACACATGAATGAAATGGCATCGCCCCTTCCTTCCCTCCTTCCTCTTCCCTCCTGTACCAGCTCTGTGCCCAGCTATCCTATAGAAAGATTATGATCTCACACATTATTTCTACAGAGCAAGTACATTGGATTTGGCAGCCTAAGTTACTTTTTTGGTTCCTTGCAGGATGTTTCTACAAAGACATTTTTCGCATCCCTGGACATCTTTCCCGCGGAAATCAAATGGGGCTTTTCTTTTACAGAAAGGGGGAGGAAAACTGGTGGTATGTCAGTAGAGGCTATAAATGGTTACAAAAGACAGTAGATTTTCAGAGAAGCCTTTGAATTTCCATTGTGCCTTTTTTACTGACCACATCTCAAGACTATTCATTCTGATCAGAAGACAATGTGCTGTTAAGGCAATATCAGACATCTTAATGAGCTGGGGATCCTGGGGAGGAGACCACAGAGTGGCAAGACCATTTCTCTCTTGGAAGGGAAAGCAGATGCTTGAAAATGACTTGAGGTAATAGATGTTATCTTCATTAGGATGGACTGACTGCATTGAGTCACCTAGTCACACCTCAGGGAGGCATGTCTCCCTGAAGTGTGCATACAGCTGCTGGCTGTGACCACGGACTGGCCTAGTTTGGCAAGCAGGAAGCATGTGCTATTCACTGTACAGGAAAATAGCATCCATTACCATGTCCAGAACAGGGTAGCCAATGGGAAACCAAAGACACTCAATGGGACTGGGTGACATTGACCAATGCCACTTGTACTTGGGAGGTGCTTAAAGCAGCATTTTCAAAACAGTGGCATTAAACTGAATTACCTGGGCCAAGAGTTGGTGAGCCAGCTAGCAAGACATTCTAATGAGACAGAGCAACCAGAATCTCTGCATAATTAATAGGGAAGAAGCCTGACTGACCATGGAGCATCCCTTCATACGAGTTCTCATCAATCTGGTTGGTGAGGGTAATGACATCATCCTTCTTAAAACCTAACTCACCTTCATTTTCAAGTTCAAAGTTGTACAGAGCTCAGCAGCAGGGTTGATCCACTGGGACACCTATTGGTTTAGGAGTGCTAGTATGGGACAGGCCTCCATTATGTTGAGTATTGTCAGATGAAAACTCCAGGCTCATATGAGGTTTAGGCTGATACTCTCTTCTAGGCTGGGATGAAGCTTCTCTTATCCTTTCTTCAAGCCTGACAGTAACTTGCTGCAGAATTTGGGAAGCCTGCTTGTGATACTCCAACTGGGCTTGTACCAGAGCAGAGACCTGGCTCACCTGTTCAATATCCATTTCCAGGAGGTTGAACATACTCATCTCAGCAATTTCTTTAGATTCATCAAATTTCTCTAGAGCTTGGCAAAGCTCCTTATCTGGAATCTTGCCTTGTTTTTTCTTCTTGTATTAAAAGTCCAGGCATCAACCCTCCAACTTCTTTAGATGATGCTGTATTTCTCTTGGGTCCTTGTCGTGGAGGTTCTGGAGAGGATCAATAAAATTTTGTTTTACTTCCATGTCCAAAGAATCTTTCACCTCCGAAAGTTCTCTCATGGCCTCCCCAACATCACCAAGGGCTGGGCTGAAGTTATATTCATCTTCAAGCTCCCTTCTAAACTTCAACATGGCTTCTGCAAGCAGGGCCTCGGTCTGAGGATAGCCTGGTCCTTTCTCCTGACCTCAGAACTTGGACATTGTATTAATCATGCTGAGTTTGGCTCTAGAAGTTTTATCTTCTTACATTAGGGGAAGGGAAGGGAAAAGGAGGGGAGAGAAGGGGAGGGGAAAAAAGGAAGAGGAAGGGAAAGGAGGGAAGGGGAAAGGAGGGAAAGGGAAAGGAGGAGAGGGGAAAGAAGGGGAAGGGAAAGGAACTCAGAATCTCTTCTTACATAAAAATTGCATAACTAGCTTTTTTTTTATTCTCTTTCTGCCTTCCCATTTCACAACAAGGGGTAGCATCAAAGAGCAACAGGCACTTCCAAAAAGTTTCATCTCTCTTAAACATTACCCTAGGAAGAAATGAAGCAGTTGTTCAGTGGGGTTGAGTCTCTCTCCAACCAATCAGAAATCACATTGTTAAAGTCTTCTGTTAAGTGATTGTTGTAGTTGCCACTTCTGCAGTCAGACAAAGCTGTATTTAACTCCTTTTTGTGTCTTCAACCTTCACTTGCTAAGTTCTTTATTCTTTAGCCTCAACCTCCTAACATTTTTCAATGACTAAAAACAAAACCTCTCAGCATTCAATGACTCAACTTTCAGCTATTAGATTTTTCTATAAAATCAACATGACATTTTAATCATCTTTCAGTCTCCAAATAATTATATGATTTCCAAGGGGTTTTTTTTTGTTTTGTTTTATTTTGCCATTTTAAATCTAAAAGTTATTTGTAAATGAAACAAGAGACTCTTAAGTTCAGAATATGGTTCACCATCTCATTTTGTGTCCCTAAAATAATATTCCTTTGTACTCATTTTTTGAATTTTGAATTAATAAAAAGTTTATTCTCTGACCTCCTCAAAGCATCAAAATGCTTACAGTCAATAAGGCATCATTCTATATCTTTCCTATTAAAAATTTGTAATATACATAATATTCATAACATAACATTTATGCTACAATTTATTTTTTGTCCAAAACTATTCATCTCATTTGAAAACTGTATTGTTTCATAAACATATTTGAATAGTTTTTATTAAGCCAAAGTTATTTTCCTATTCACTTTTGGCATAAAAATGTTCATTTATGATAGAAGCAATTGCTTGTACCAATTAACATTTGCTAGAATACCTTATATTTGTACAAAAATACTTTTTCTTTCTTTTTCTTAACCAACCTGCTCCAAAGCAAAAGTCAGTAGCTTAAGGGTAAAGTACCTTATAAGTTTATAAATTATTGGAATATTGGAGGTGTGTTACCCTAAAATAATGACTCCTATCTTTTTGAAATAATAGTGTGGTGTGTTTAAAAGAGCACTGAATTGAGGAAATAAGGGATAGAAGATATGGTTTCTAATCCTATATTCACTACCTAATAGGTTTGAGAAGTCACATCATCACTATCACCAATATTATCACCTCAACTCTCAAATTGCATTTTAAGGTTAGATGCTTTCCTCAAAATAACCCAGTGAGAGATAATAATCCTTATTTTACAGAAGAGGAAACTAAGACTCAGAGAAGTAAAGTAACTGGATGAAGACATGCAGTGTCAGAGATGGAACTCACATTTTGTTCTCCTGACTAGAAGCCAGTTGTCTAGGAACAAACGGTTGGACTATAAGATTTCTCTACATCCTTTCAAGATCTATTGAAATAAAGTCAGTTTAACAAACTTTTACCATGTGAGAACAATGTGCTAGTATCAGAGATACATAAAAGGTTTTTTTAACTGTCCCTTTTTTCAAGGAGTTTTCAATCAAGCAAGAAATGGGAACAAGAACCCCAATAGGTAGTGTACACCAGTTCACCAACAAAAACAAAATTAAGTATAAGGAACAAACATACAAGGAAGTGCTAAGTGAGGCTGGAAGAGAAACAGATCATTTCTGTCATGGGTTTTAGAATACATACACTCACATATATCTTACATATGTGTGCTTTCTTTTCATATCTACTGCATGAAGACTTGATGTTAGAGCGAAGCAATGTTTGGTGTGGGAGAAAAAAGGAATGATGACATACCAAGTAGAAGCTAACCTTGGACTTCTGGAAAGATGGATCACTGAGAGGTCATGTATAAGCCTAATTCCCCTTTATTGCCTCAAAACAGCAAGAAATAAAACAAATAAATGGGGGGGGAGGAATCACACAAAGAGAAGGGAAAAGAAAAAAAAATTCCCCACTGGGAGAATCTCACCAAAAATAAACTGAAGAAATAAGAGGGGGGAAAAAGAGGCTCTGATACAAGGAGAAACTTCCAGATAAGTAGTAGCTGTATAATTGATGTCACATTTCTTGCCTTCACAATGTGTGGAGGAAGGGTAGGAGGGAGAGAATCCAGACCTCAAAAAAATTTTAATTAATATTAAAGATATACAAATAATGATTTTTTAAAAATAAAGACAGAAGGAAAGAGAAAAATAAACTGAAAAATATATTATTAGGTTCATAATAGAACAACCTGGCATAAATATGAAGTAAGGTAGATAGGGCAACTATAATTATCCCCATTTTATAGATAAGGGAATTAAAACTTGGAAAGGTTAAGTAATTTTTCTGGGGTCACACAGCTAATAATTTTCTGAATCAACACTGAAATTCGGGTAAGCCATTCAGACAATAAACATTCATGAAATTTCTACTACATGCCAGGTACAGTGCCAAGCACTGGCAATACAAAAAGAGGCAGAAGAGAGTCCTTGCCCTCAAGGAACTCACAAGCTAAAGGAGGAGACAATGAGCAAACAAATACGTCCAAGCCATTCACAAGATAAACAAGAAATAATTAATAGAGGGAAGGCACTAGAATTAAGAAGGGTAGGGAAAGATTTCCTGTAGAAGATGAGATTTTAGTTGGGACTTACAGAAAGCCAGGGAAGGCAGTAGATAGAGATGAGAAGGGAAGTATTCCAGGTGTGAAGGACAGCTAGAGAAAATTCCAGATCCAAGAGATGGAGTGTCTTATTCACAGAACAGAAAGGAGGCCAGTGTCACTGGTTCAGAGAACATGGTGGGTAATAAAGTATAAGAAGACTAGAAAGATCTGGGGGTGGAGATAGATTATGAAGGGCTTTGAATTCAAAATAGGGGATTTTATATTTGATCCTATAGGTGATAAGGAGCCACTGGAGTTTATTTAGTAGGACATGGTCAGACCTACTCCTTTGAAATGGATGGAATGGTCAACCTGGAGACAGTGGACCTCAGTTCAAATCTTTCTCTCAGGCAATTACTAGCTGTGTGATCACAGTTAGGTCACATAACCTAACTATGTTAGGTTTGCTCATTTGTTTGCTCATTTGCAAATTGAGATACTGACATTCATGCTATCTACCCCACAGCGTTAAGGTGAGCATTTTGCAAACATTGAAGTGTTCTGTAATTTATTTTGCACCTTTTTTGAACATCACATACATGATGCTCCTTAAAGCCAGCTAGCCCAGAGCCAAACACCTGAGGAAGTCATCAAATAAACAAGGAATGAATACAAAAGTGTTTTATAGATGTAATACTTTCATTATTATGAAGTTTAAGCAGATGTCCAGATACTGGCAATGAGTTAGTACTGAGACTTTAGTTTTAAGGAGGAATTTCTTCTCCTTAAGTAGGGTAAGTTGTTGTTGCTGTTGTTTCAGTCATGTCCAACTCTTCATGACCCCATTTAGAGTTTTCTCGGCAAAGACACTGGAGTGGTTTGCCATTTTCTTCTCCAGCTCATTTTACAGATAAGGAAACTGAGGCAAACAGGATTAAGTGATTTGTCCAGTGTCACAGAGCTAGTAAGTATCTGAGGTCAAATTTGAACTCAAGTCTTCCTGACTCCGGGCCCAAGGTTCTATCCACTGCACCATTTAGCTGCTCCCAAGAAGGATAAATAGGTTTAGGCATTCAAAGTGAGCAGGAACAGCTTTTCTACTAAACACATGAGGCTTAGCACAGAGCCTGTTGCAGAGTAAGATTCTAATAAATACTTGTTGCTTTGTTTCCTTTCTCTAGAACTCTCTCTCTTTTTGTTTTGATTAGTTGTAAGTCCTTTCCTAAGTGAAAATAACTATGGTTGCCCTGGGGAACACAGCAGCATAAAAGAAAAGAATAATAAAAATTGTATTCTGACTTCACAGCAGGACAAAAGCAAGAATAAAGCCCTAAACAGACAGAAAAAACTAGAATTTTAGAGCTGGAAATATCAAATGCTTTTTTTAAAAAACATATTTTCCAGTACTTTGGTAGATAAGGTGATTAGGAAAAGGGAAGAATCAACAGCTCATGAGCAAAATTTCCTATTTTTTATTTTTGTTTATTTAGCAACATAGCAAATTCATCAGTTTCTTATTTTCCATCACCTTTAAAAATATTTCTATGATTTTTCTATTCTTATTCATTTCTGATAATTCTTTCATCCACATGTTCTACCAACTTTATTTTCTTAGGAGCTAAGAAAGGTAAGAATTTTTCTTAATTTTGTGACTCATAACAGTTGACTATGTAATACAAGGCAAAACTCAAAATCAAATCTATACTTAAAATTACTGATTAAAATTACTACTTGCTACTGAAAAAAAACTGAGGAAGGAGACATGCCAGACACTTTGTGGGGGCAGCTAGGTGGCTCAGTAGATAAAGTTTCCCACTTGGAATAAGGAAGACTTGAGTTCAAATCCAGTCTCGGACACTAACTAGTTGGGTGACCCTGGGCAAGTAACTTAACCATGTTTGCCTCAGTTTCCTTGTCTATAAAACATGACCTAAAGAAGGGAATGGGAAACCATTCCAGTATCTTTACCAAGAAAACTTCAAAAGGGGTCACAAAGAGTCAGACACAACTGAAATAACTGAATAATAACAAAAAGACCCTTTGTAATAATGTCAAAGGAAGGAAAATGCTTATTTAAAACTACCAAAATACCTTTTCCTCCTTGCTTCATGCTTTTCATTAGTCTCAAGTTTGACACTCACAATACAATAGCAACTTTAAGGGAGAGGGGGAGGTGGCTAGCCTTTTTTGCACGTGGGGTAAGCAACTGGAGTGAATATTTAGGATGTGGCTATCATAGGGAAGAAGGACATCCTGGGATGCCAATATCTTCATTGTTGAAGGCCTGATCACTGTTGGGGATGTGAGGTCTGGGAACCTTTTCTATGTCATGGATACTTTGGGGAGTGTAGTAAAGCCTATGAAATCTTTCTTAAAATACTGTTTTTAAATGCATAAAATGAAATACTAATCATTTGAAATGCAGTTATCAAAAAGTTAAGATTCTCTGCTCTAGGTTAAATGTTAACAGTGTCTGGGGCTGGGCCTGGGGCCAGATGGAAGAGGAGATTATCTGAAGTGGGGCTGAAGGGTAATGAGCAAGTGAACCCTGGGATAGTGCTGTTGGTACCCTTTAAATTTTATAGCCTGGGGCAAAAGCCCAGTAGCCCCAAACTAATTATTATTCTTACTACTTCTAATAAGTTTTTCTTCCAGTCTTTTTATTTTTGGTCTGGATCTGGAATTTCATTGTTGTAGGCCCTACACTAGGGTACTGCCAGTGAAGAAATCACTTCAACCAATGAAGTTCTGGAACTGCTCTGCAATTTACAGGCTTAGAGAGTGGCCTAGGGCAATGCAACTTTAAATGGCATGCCTCTCACACAGCCAGTGTATGTCAGAGTCAGAACTTGAACCCAGATCTTCCTGACTCTAAGACCTGCTCTCTATCTAATATACCATTGTGCTTCTTCATAAGTTCTGATTTACATATACATATATATATACATATGTTTTATATATATATATATATATATATATATATACACATATATATGTCATCTCCTTCTAAATTCCTTGAGGGCAGAGACTGATTTCTTTTTGTTTGTCTTTTGCTTCTCCCATACTTAAGAGTATGAAGCTTAAGAGTAGGACACACTAATAAACTCTGATTGATTGACATGTACTGACTTAAAAAAATGACCAATTGTAGGATTTAGCCATAGAAAAGAATTTAAAGATCGTTGGTTCAACCGTCTTCTTTTATAGTTGATACTCTGAGACCCTAGAAGATTAAGTGACTTACCATTTAATGTGGTGAGTAGACTTATGGCTAAGGTCAAGCACATAGTAAGGAAAAACTACAATCTAAACAGTTCTTTTTATCAGAAATCCTAAACATTAAATCATAGAGTATAAAATCATAAGATCATCATCCCTTCCTTTTACAGATAAAGAACCTCAGGCCTGGAACTGTTATGTGACTTGACTAAAGATACCCAGTGAATTAATTAATGTCAGAGGGAGGATTGGAAGCCAAGTCTTTTTCAGTGCCCTTCCCATGCATGCTGTGGCTTCTATTATATGGTCACCCTGATAACACAAGAAGGTTAATCTCCAAAAGACTAAATTCTTCAACAAGGTCTAACTTTAATAAATTCTTCCTGCTCTAAGTCAGAAATAAACTTTCTTATTCATTGTCCCAGTCAATGACTTCATTGTCTGAGGCTTATCAAAGCTGCTGCAAAGCAATAGGAGCAATGAACAGTAGGGTAAGAATGGAAATTTTAATATCAGCATTATGAATTAGACAACTTCTTTCACAGCTACCTTTATAACCAAGTGTTTATATATATATATATATATGTATATATATATGTATATATATATATATATTTTATATATATATATAAAGAGAAGTGGTGAGGGCTCTCTCACACATACACACACACACACACTTTGAATACATACACTTTATAGTTTAGGTTTATATTATGTAGGTGGAAAAGCAAACATTTCAATGTTCTCCTGGTTGGCATTGGAGTTCCTCATCCTGTTCCTTTGTGAATCGATGACTAAGGAGATTCCCAAAATACCATCATTCACCTATTTCTGATAACTCTTCCTACCCTTATCTTTGGAGAAGTTTATTCTAAATTAATTTCAATCCCATCTACTGCCTTCTAAATCTATTTGGATTCACTCTCCTCCGCTCCATGCATACCTGCAAATGGTGATAACTCTTTGGCTCCATAAGGGAAATCAAATAACCGGAGCCCAGAAACAGTTCCTTGAGACAACTTGAACTGGTATATGTCTTATATCCATCTCCATTCTGCTTCTTCTGGTCTATGAATGAAACAACCAAGTCTTTCCATGAATCTCCATGGAGATAACACAGACAGAGGTATCCTGGGATCTTCTCCCTAAAGCCCTAGCCACTCTATCTCCCTTTCTCCTCCATTAAGAATTACTTCACCTAGGAGTTGTGAAATGATCCAAGCATTTTGGAGAGCAATTTGGAACTATGCCCAAAGGGTTATAAAAATGTGCATATCCTTTGAGCCAGCAATA
This sequence comes from Vombatus ursinus, assembly GCF_900497805.2. Taxonomy (NCBI): domain Eukaryota; kingdom Metazoa; phylum Chordata; class Mammalia; order Diprotodontia; family Vombatidae; genus Vombatus; species Vombatus ursinus. The sequence goes on from NW_020954589.1 coordinate 5,079,958, forward strand.
GCACTTCTAGGGCTGTATCCCAAAGAGATCATAAAAATGGGAAAAGGACCCACATGTACAAAAATATTTATAGCAGCTCTTTTTGTGGTGGCAAAGAATTGGAAATTGAGGGGATGCCCATCAACTGGGGAATGGCTGAACAAGTTGTGGTATATGAATGTAATGGAATACTATTGTGCTATAAGAAATGATGAACAGGCTGACTTCAGAAAAACCTGGAAAGACTTATAAGGTCTGATGCTGAGTGAAGTGAGCAGAACCAAGAGAACATTGTACACAATAACAGCCATGTTGTGCGAAGACTAATATTGATAAACTTAACCCTTCCCAGCAATACAAGGATCTAAGACATCTCCAAAGGCCTCATGATGGAAAATGCTATCCACATCCAAAGAAAGAACTATGGAGTTTAAATGCAGATCGAAGCATGCTATTTGCTATTTTTTTTTCTTCTGTTGAGTTTTGTTTCCTCTTTCTGGCAGTTCTTCCTATTGGTTCTAATTCTTACTTACATCATCACTAATGTGAAAATACATTTAATAGGAACATAATATGTAACCTATATCAGATTGTGCACCATCTTGGGAAGGGAGGGAGAGAGAGAAGAGGAGAAAAATTTAAACTCAAAAGCATATGGAAGTGCTTGTTGATAAATCAAAAGAAATAAAAAGAAAGAAATAAAAAAAAGAATTACTTTGCCCCTCTACTTTCCTTATGATAGCCACAAATATTTGCCCCAAATACCATAGGAAGATGCAAAAGAAAAAAGACAAAGGTCCTGCCCTCAGGATGATTATAATGTAGTTGGAAAGATAACATGTACGTGGGAAAACTTTTTTTAGAAACCTAGCAACAGATAGAAAAATAGAGTGTACATTTAGTTTAAAAGGACAACAGAGTAGTCTGAGGGGGTGCAAAATTAAAAACATAATTGGAATGAGGGATGTGGGTTTTATCCATTTACATTTGAGGATAACTTTTGGTGTAAATTACTAGCATTAGCCTCATAATTGTGCCTGCTGATAGCTATATGCTGAGCTATCAGGATTATTACTAGGAGTGTTAAGAGCAATCTTCCACTCAATTTCAACCCTAATTAGTTACCATTGTGTGGAAATTTCTGAAGGGTATACCCAGGGTGCACAAGTTCTAGAAACTCCTACCAAACTGGAAAGAGTTTTAGTAAGGGCTCAGAGAGAGGTTGTATATCTGTCACCTGAGGACAAGCATCACTAAGCACAGAGATGTTTGTCACCTAAAGGTTGGTCACCCAGTTGATGAATGTTTTTGATCATAGCAACTCATAAAGAAATATCCATTAAGTCATAGACTGAAAAGTGCGTTGGCAGAGGGAGTATCTACAATACTTTAATTCACCAGACATTTAATAAGTGCCTAGCATGTTCCAGGCATTATGATAAGGATAAAAAGGCAAAAAGGAAAATGTCCCTGTCCTCAAGGAGTTTATAGTCTACTGAGAGTAAGGTTAGAGAGGATGGCATGTAAAAAGATTGATAAATAAATGTTATATTTAATATATGTATCTATTATTTATATTATATATTTATTCATTATGTTATATTGTATATTGTTAAATACATAATTGATTATATATCAATGTATGTTACATACATAGATGTTAAACACAAGGTAATGAAAAGAGAAGGTAATGAAAAGAGGATATCAGGTACCTCTTGTAGGAGGTGCCATTTGATTTGAAGATAAGTAATCTGAGGCACCCATCAGAGAACACAGCCCAGACTAAATTAGAATGCATTTCTCTAAAATCCAAATGCCAACCTTGCTCCACTCTTTCCTTTGAGCCTACCATTGCAATGCCAAGTATCAAATACACTGAACTTTCATGATACTAATAATTCTTCATTTTGTAATATTCAAATTTTTATAAAGGACTATTATGTTTAACAAGGGCAGCTAAGTGATGTATTCCTGACTTCAAGTCAAGTCAAGTCTGAGTTCAAGTCTCAGACATTTACTAACTGTGTGACCTTGGGCAAGTCACTTAATCCTGTTTGCCTTATTTTTCTCATCTGTAAAATGGGTTGGAAAAGAAATTGGCAAACTACTCTAATGTCTTTGCTAAGAAAATCCCAAATGGGGTCACAAAGAGTCAGACACAACTGAAACAAATGAACAACAATAAATTATGTTTAACAGTCTTGATACCTCATTTTACCAAAAATTGCCCAAAACTCTGACACAGTCTACCCATAATGGTATAAAAATTCTACCCTTTCCCATGTAGCAGGTTTTCACCTAATGATTGGTATTGATCTGCCACTACTAAAAGAAAATACACAAACTGAAAAATGAACAACATAGTATTTATTACTACTGAGGCCCCAGAATCATTAATATGGCTATTATCAAAGTTTTGTATGATATGTCACTGTCACTATCCTCATTACTATAAATTTACCATGATTTTCTATGAAGTTGTCAAAAAATAGTTTCATGGTCAAAATGGGTACAAGATTTAGACATAAAGGGTGATACTAAAAGCAAATTAGTAGAGCAAGGAATAGTATGCCTGTCAAATCTATGGATAATGGAAGAATTTATGACCAAACAAGAGATAGAGAACATTATGAAATGCAAAATAGATAATTTTGATTACATTAAAATAAAAAGGTTTGCACAAATAAAGCCAATGCAACCAAGACTGAAAGGGAAGCAGAAAGCTGGGAAACAATTCTGACAGCCAGTGTCTTTGATAAAGGCTTCATTTCTAAAACAGAGAACTGAGTCAAATTTATAAGAACACAAATCATTCCCCAATTGATAGACCATCAAAGGATATGAATAGGCAGCTTTCAGAGAAAGAAACTAAAGCTATCTATAATCATATGAAAAAAATGTTCTAAATCACTATTGATTAGAGAAATGCAAATCAAACCAACTTTGAGGTACCACATCACACCTATCAGATTGGCTAACATAACAAAACAGATCAATGATAAATGTTGGAGAAGATGTGGGAAAATCAGAACATTAATGCATTGTTGGTGGAGTTGTGAAATGATCCAAACATTTTGAGTAGCAATTTGGAACTATGTCCAAAGGTCTACAAAATTGTACATACCCTTTGACTCAGCAATACCAGTTCTAGGTCTGTATCCCAAAGAGATCATAAAAATGGGAAAAGGATCCATACATACAAAAATATTTATAGCAGCTCTTATTGTGGTGGCAAAGAATTGGAAATTGAAGGGATGCCCATCAATTGGAGAATGGCTGAACAAGTTATAGTATATGAATACAATGGAATACTATTATTGCGTAAGAAATGATGAGCAGACAGACTTCAGAAAAACCTAGAAAGACTTGCATGAACTGATGTCTAGTGAAGTCAGCACAACCAGGAGAACATTGTACACAGTAACAGCAACATTGTGTGATGACCAACTTTGATAGACTTAACTCTTGTCAGCAGTGCAATGATCTAAGACAATCCCTAAAGACTCATGGTGGAAAATGTTATCCACATCCAGAGAAAGAACTATAAAGTCTGAATACAGATCAAACATACTATTTTCTCTTTTTTTTCTCTTTGCCCTGGTTTTTCCCTTTTGTTCTGATTCTTTTTTCACAACATGACTAATATGGAAATATATTTAATATGATTATACACATATAGCCTATAGCAGATTGCTTGCTATCTTGGGGAGACGAGATGGGAGGGAGGGGGAAAATTTACAACTCAAAATCTTATAAAAGTGAATGTTGAAAACTAAAAATAAATAAATTTAATTGAAAAAGAAGAAAATTAGTTTCAAAACTATATTTTTTCCTAAATTGTTTCCATGATAAGGTTTCATTTTCTTCTCCCATAACCAACCAACCAACCAAAATAATATGTGACATGGGCACAGTCTTGCCCTGCTAAAAGACTTAAAATATGCTTACTACCTTCTTCAGTGTTAAAGGGAGTAACTATTATTTAATATCAAGTGCCTAGGATGGGGGGGGGTCAAGTCAGATAGCTCACTCCTATTTCCAAACACATGTTCATGCTCAGATTCATTATAAAAATGAGTCCGGGAGCTTAGAGTTAGGGTAGATAAAGGAGAAATCATGGTTCACTGTGTGGGAGTTGGGAAAGGGATATAAAAAGAAATGAATATATTACCATGTATGATATTCTCCTGTCACTTTACTTTGCATGACTTCACATAAGTTGCCAGAGCTCTATCATCTCTCATTGTTCTAAAGGTCTATTCAGTTCTTTAACTGCTTTCTTATTTATCTTTTTGTTAGATTTATCTAGGTTTGAAAGGACTACATTATGGTCCACCACTATTATAGTTTTACTATCTATTTCTCTCTAATTTGGTTAATATTTTCTTTAAGTATTTTGATGTTATGTTTATTGGGCATGTGTGTGTGTGTGTGTGTGTGTGTGTGTGTGTATTACTGAATTCAGTTGTTTCTAGTACCATATTGTCTTCTCTGACCACTGATCTTTTTTTTGTTTGTTTTTTAGTTTATACCAAATAGTTTTAATGATTACTCTTTTATTATGTACTTTGGGATCTGGACATGCTAAGGACACCTTGATTCCTTTTTTTCCATTTTTTCCCTAGAGTTCCTATAAATGAATAATGCAAACAGTTCTAACCTTTGATTTTAGATATACTTTGACTTTTGATATGCACTTTTATTATATTTAATGGCCCTTCCTTGTACAAGCTCTTAGGTTTTTTAGCATAAATTAGAATTATACTTTTTGGTTGTTTTTTTTAGCTTTTTTAGTTGTATGCTCAATTCACTGATCTCCTCTTTCTCTATTTTATTCATGTAAGCATTGAGAGATATAAAACTTCCCCTAAGAACTGCTTTCACTGCATGCCATAAGTGTTGGTATGTTGTCTCATTATTGTCATTCTCTTGGATGAAATTATTGATTGTTTCTATGATTTATTGTTTAACCCACTCATTCTTTAGGATTACTTTATTGAGTTTCCAACTAATTTTTAGTCTATCTTTCCATGGCACCTTATTACATGTAATTTTTATTACATCATGATCTGAAGAGAATGCACTTAATATTTCTGCCTTTTTGCATTTGATTGTGAGGTTTATATACCCTAGTACATGGTCAATTTTTGTGTAGGTGCCATGTACTGCCAAGAAAAAGGTATATTCCTTTCTATCCTCATTCAATTTTGTCCAGAGGTCTATCATATCTAACTTTTCTAAAATTCTATTCATCTCCTTAATTTCTTTCTGGTTTATTTTGTGGTTACATGTATCTAGTTCTGAGAGGAGGAGGTTGAGGTCCCCCTTAACTTCTCTTTGAAGAATCTGGATGCTATACCACTTGGTACATTTATGTTTAGTATTGCTATTACTTCATTGTCTATGCTACCTTTTAGCAGAATATAGTCTCCTTCCTTATCTCTTTTAATTAGATCTATTTTTGCTTTTGCTTTGTCTGAGATCAGGATTATTATCCCTGCTTTTTTTTTACTTCAGCTGAAGCATAATATATGCTGATGCAGCCTTTCACCTTTACCTCTGTGTATCCCTCTGCTTCAAATGTGTTTCTTGTAAACAACATATTGTGGGATTATGGGTTTTAATCCACTCTGCTAGCCTTTTCCATTTTATGGGAGAATTCATCCCATTCACATTCACAGTTATGATTACTATCTGTGTCGTTCTTTTCTCCCTTTCCCTCCTCACTAGAGTTTTGCTTTTGACCACCACCACCTTCAATCTATCCTCACTTCTATCAGCCTTTTCTTTCCCCTTTCCCCTCCTACTTCCAATAGGGTAAGTTAGATTTCTATACCTAATTGAGTATAGTATTCCCTCTTTGGACCAAATCTGATGAGAGTAAAGTTCAAACAATGCTCATATCCCTCCCTTCTTTTCCTCTTCTGTAATAGGATTTTGTGCCTCTTCTTGTAATGTAATTTACCCTTTTCTGCCTCCTCCTTTTCTCTTCTCCAAATACAATTCCTTTCCACCACCTAATTAAATTTTTTTTTATCGTCATATCAAAGTCAACTTATAACCGCATCCTCTGTCTATGTATACCCCTTTTAAATGTCGTAATAAAGATACAGTTCTCTTGAGTTACAGGTATCATCTCCCATTGTAGGGATGTAAACCATTTGCCCTTATTGAATAACATGCTTTTTTTTTCTTTCCCATTTACCTTTTATGCCTCTTTTGAGTCTTGTATTTGAAGATCAAATTTTCTGTTGAGTTCTGGTCTTTTCATCAGGAAGGTTTGGAAGTCCCCTATTTCATTGAATGTCCATCTCCTCCCTGAAAAATTATGCTCAATTTCACCAGATCCTTGGTTGTAATCCAAGCTCCTTTGCCTTATGAAATGTCATATTCCAAGTCCTGAATAATCCTGACTGTGGTTCTATGACATTTATACTGTTTCTTTTTGGCTGCTCACAGTATTTTCTTCTTGACCTGATAATTTTGGAATTTTGCTACAATATTCCTTGGTGTTTTCACTTTCAGATCTTTTTCAGGAGATGATTGGTGGATCAATGACTATTTTTTAATGGTAATTTTTTTATTTATTTTTTTGTTTTCAACATTTACTTCCACAAGATTTTGAGTTCCAAATTTTCACACCATCTCGCCCCTCCCCCCACCCCAAGATGGCATGCATTCTAAATACCCCTTTCCCTAGTCTGCCTTCCCTTCTATCTCTCCCCCCTTCTCTTATCCCCTTCCCCTTCAATTTTCCTATAGGGCAGGATGGATTTCTGTACCCCATTTCCTGGATTTCTTATTTCCCAGTTGCATGTGAAAATACGTTTTTTAAACATGTGTTTATAAAACTTTGGGTTCCAAATTTTCTCCCTTCCTCCCTCCCCACCCATCCTCATAGATAAGGCAAGCAACAATAGATTGTATATGTGCAGTTATGCGAAACATTTCCATAGTAGACAAGCTGTGAAAAACTAACTCTATTTCCCTTAATCCTATCCCACCCACCCCCATTTATTCTATTCTTTTTTTGACCCTGACCCTCCTCAGAAGTATTTGCTTCTGATTACTCCCTTTCCCAATCTGCCCTCCTCGCTATCATTCCCCTACTCTCTTGTCCCCTTCCCCCCCCCATTTTCCTGTAGGGTAAGACAGATTTCCACACCCAATTGAGTGTGTATGTTATTCCCTCCTTAAGTCAAATCCTATGAGAATAAGATTCACTCATTCCCTCTCACCTTCCCCCATTTCCTCTCCACTGTAAGAGCCTTTTCTTTTCTGTTTTTTTGTATGATAATTTACCCCATTCTACCTCTCCCTTTCTCCTTCTCTTAGTATATTCCTCTCTCACCCCTTAATTTTATTCTCCAGATATGACCCCTTCATGTTCAACTCAACCTGTGCCCTCTATCTATCTATCTATATCTATATATACGTACATATAATTTTTCCCCTCCAGCTACTCTAATACTGACAAAGGTCTCATGAGTTACAAATATCATCTTTCCATGCAGGAATGTAAACAGTTCAACCTTAATAAGTCTCTTATGATTTTCTCTTTCCTGTTTACATCTTCATGTTCCACTCGAGTCTTGTATTTGAAAATCAAATTTTCTATTCAGCTCTGGTCTTTTCATCAAGAATGCTTTAAAGTCCTCTATTTCCCCTGCAGGATTATACTCAGTTTTGCTGGGTAGGTGATTCTTGGTTGTGATCCTATCTCCTTTGCCCTCCAGAATATTATATTCCATGCCCTGCGGCCCCTTAATGTAGAAGCAGCTAGATCTTGTGTTATCCTGATTGTGTTTCCACAATACTTGAATTGTTTCTTCTGGCTGCTTGTAATATTTTCTCCTTGACCTGGTAACTCTGGAACTTGGCTACAATATTCCTAGGAGTTTTCCTTTGGGGATCTCTTTCAGGAGGAGATCAGTGGATTCTTTCAATTTCTATTTTGCCCTCTGGTTCTAAAATACCAGGGCAGTTTTCCTTGATAATGTCTTGAAAGATGATGTCTAGGCTCTTTTTTTGATCATGGCTTTCAGATAGTCCAAAAATTTTTAAATTCTCTCTCCTGGATCTATTTTCCAGGTCAATTGTTTTTCTAATGAGATATTTCACATTGTTTTCTAATTTTTCATTCTTTTGGATTTGTTTTACAGTGTCTTGATTTCTCAAATTGTCCCTCTCTTCCAATTGCTCTATTCTAATTTTTAAGGAAGTATTTTCTTCAGTAAGCTGAGCTTCCAGCCCACAGACTTAAGGGGAATCGAGTGGCTGATCAGAGGGGGATTGCAGGGATCTCTTTGCCAGTGCTGAGGCAGGAATCTCTTGATTTATCTATGCTTGCATCTGGGTCACAGTTCTGAGGGGCAGTCCTGGGGCAAGGAACAAAGCCAGTGTGATGGAGCTCATTGTGGTGGTGGAGAGAAAACACCTCACCCCTTATCATACCACCTTGGAAGAACTGAAAATTTACAGGTCCCTAGAAGTACCTCTGAAAACAGCTGTACAAACCCCCAAAGCTTGGTACAGTACACTCTTCACATTGGAGACAGACTTTTACCTTGAGAAAGAGTTTAAAACTCAAGTCTTTTCCATTTCCATTCCATTTCCATTTGGCCAATTTTGCTTTTTAGGGCATTCTTCTCCTCATTGGCTTTTTGGACCTCTTTTGCCATTTGGGTTAGGCTATTTTTTAAGGTGTTATTTTCTTCAGTATTTTTTGGGGTCTCTTTTAGCAAGCTGTTAATTTGTTTTTCATGATTTTCTTGCATCACTCTCAATTTTTCCTCTATTTCTCTTACTTGCTTCTCAAAATCCCTTTTGAGCTCTTCTAAGGCCTGGGACTGATTCATGTTTTTCTTGGAAGGTTTGGATGTAGCAGCTTTGGCTTTGCTGTGTTCTTCTGGTTGTATGTTTTGATCTTCTTTGTCACCAAAGTAAGATAATATAGTCCGACTCTTTTTGTGGTACTTACTCATGATCCCAGCCAATTACTTGAGTTTTAAACTCTTTCTCAAGGTAAAAGTCTGCCTCCAATGTGAAGAGTGTACTGTACCAAGCTTTGGGGGTTTGTACAGCTGTTTTCAGAGGTACTTCTAGGGACCTGTAAATTTTCAGTTCTTCCAAGGTGGTATGATAAGGGGTGAGGTGTTTTCTCTCCACCACCACAATGAGCTCCACCGCACTGGCTTTGTTCCTTGCCCCAGGACTGCCCCTCAGAACTGTGACCCAGATGCAAGCATAGATAAAGCAAGAGATTCCTGCCTCAGCACTGGCAAAGAGATCCCTGCAATCCCCCTCTGATCAGCCACTCGATTCCCCTTAAGTCTGTGGGCTGGAAGCTCAGGAAAAAACTGCGGCCTTGGGCCACGCTCAAGACTTGTGGCTGAGACTTAGCTCCTCTCTCACAGCAGTCACAGACTTTTCCCACTGACCTTCTAAGTTGTCTTTGGCATTTAGGAGGTGAGAAGTCTGGAAACCACCATAGCTGCCTGCGATTCAGTCTTCTGAGGCCTGCTCCAGGGTCACTACGGCCTGTGTGCCCACACCGTGCTGCGCTCCTCTCCCTGCCCAGCGCGATATACCTTTCTGATCAACCATCCAGGCTGTGTTTGGCTGGAAATTTGTTTCATTCTGTCTTTTTGTGGGTTCTGCTGCTTTAGAATTTGTTTAGAGACATTTTCATAGGTATTTGGAGAGCTTTGGGAGAGAGCTCAAGACAGTCACTGCTTTCCCTCTGCCATCTTGGCTCCGCCCCTCCTGCTTTCCAGTTTTGATCAATGACTATTTTACCCTCTGGTTCTAGGATCTCAGGGCAGTTTTCCTTGATGATTTCTTGGAAGTTGCTGTCCAGGCTCTTTTTTTCATCATGTCTTTCAGATAGACCAATAATTTTTAAATTATCTCTCCCAGATCTATTTTTCAGGTCTGTTGTCTTTCCAATTAGGTATTTTATGTTTTCTTCTATTTTTTTCATTCTTTTGATTTTGTTTGACTGATTCTTGATGTCATAGAGTCAGTAACATCCACTTGCCCAATTTTAATTTTTAACAAATTGTTTTCTTCAATTAGATTTTGTACCTCCTTTTCCATTTGACCCATTTTACTTTTTAAGGAGTTCTCTTCAGTGAGTTTTTGTGCCTCCTTTTCCATTTGACCAATTCTACTTTTTAAGGAGTTGTTTTCTTCAGTGCACTTTTTTTTCCATTTGGCCAGTGGTATTTTTAAAGACTTATTTTCTACAATCAATTTTTGTCCTTCCTTTTCCAAGCTATTAACTCTGTCATGCACACTTCTCATTTCTTTTTCCCAATTTTTCTTCTACCTCTCTTGTTGACTTTTAAAATCCTCTTCCTTGAGCTCTTCAAAGATGGCTTTTTGGGCTGGAGACCAGTTCATATTCCCCTTTGAGGTTTCAGATGTGGGTATATTGACAATGTTGTCCACCTTTGAATTTGTGTTTTGATCTTCCCTGTCCCCATAGTAAGAATCTATGGTCACTGTCCATTTCTGTTTTTTGCTCATGTTGATTGCCTATTTCCTGGCTTTTAAAGTTCAGCTCTCCTGCTGGAGCACAAAGGGCGGCTTCTTGTGCTGGGAGCCAAGGACCTGGTCACCAGCTTTGTGAGCTGGGGCTTCAGGTGCTGGTAGGGGGATGTTGTAGGGATCTGGCAACTTACCTGGTGCTGAGCTGGGGTCAGCAACACTGAAGCTCTTGGGGTAGGGGTGGGGGATCTGGCCCCTGGAGGATGCCTGCTCACCCAGGCTGCTTTGAAGCACTGGAAGTTTTGGCTGCTAAAGGATGCTTGCCTGCCTGGAGTTATGCCTCCTGGAGTTGTACCTCCGGGAGTCGTGCTTCCTAGAGTTGTGCTGAAGGACCAAGACATTTGGCTGCTGGAGGATGTCTGCCCACCAACACACACGGTGGTTTTCAAAACTGGAAGTTTTCAAAGCTACTAGTTCCCCTGCCTGTGCCAAGGCCCTCACGGGGTCCTGGTGTTGATGCTTGCCTCCTCCACCACCGTACAACTCAGGATCTTCCCTTGGTTTACTGGCTTGCCACTGGCTTGCTGAGACACCTCCCATCCTGTACTATTCCCCTTCCAACAGAGTGAGAGAGACCTTTCCCTTTAATTCTCCAAGCTTTCTGGGCTACAAGACTGCTGCACCCCATCTTTCTGCTGTCTCAGCTGTTCCAGAGTTTTTCTTGGGATGATACTTTCTGGGTTTTTAGAAGTCAGTAAGGTAGGGCAAGAGTGACTTACTTCTTACTCTGCCATCTCAGCTCCCAGAAGCATTGTACTTTTTGAAGTGTTTTTCTGACTTTTTCAAACCATATGATGTAATCATATGGTTTAGGTTTTTAACATGATGAATTATGTTAGTTGTTTTCCTAATGTTAAACCATCCTTACATGTCTGGTATAAATGCAACTTGATCAAAGTGAATTTTTTTAAAAATAATACTATATTACATTGCTGGAGGTTTTGTTTACATATGTTTTATTCAAGTTTATTAGTGACTTTTTCTTTGCCATTTTCTTTTTTTTGGGGGGGGGGTTAAGTAATGGGGTTAAGCAACTTGCCCAGAGTCAAACAGCTGGTAAGTGTCAAGTATCTGAGGTCACATTTGAACTCAGGTCCTCCTGACTCCAGGGTCAGTGCTCTATCTACTGCACCACCTAGCTGCCCCTCTTTACCATTTTCTTTGTCAGTATTTGATATGTATAATATGGTTATTCATTGTTACATAAATATTTGCTAAAATTTGCCTATAAATCCATCTAGACCAGTGATTCTCTTCCTTTGGATTTTTATCATAGCTTTTTAATAACCACTATCATGACTTATTAAGTACTTCCTCTGTGCCATACATTGTGCTAGGCAGTAGGAATCCAAAGACAAAAGCAAAACAGTATCGCTGAAGAGTCTCTTCCTTGCTCAGCTGTGCTATCTCCTTTTAGGATATGGTGTCTCACACAATGGATCAACTCACTTCTGGGAGGGGTTCAAGCAGATCACCCAGCTACTGTTCTAGCTCCTCACAAGATTTAACTACTGCTGCTTCTGCTTCCAATGGTCTTTCCTGCTGACTCAGATTCCTGAGGGAAACTCTAATGGCTCTTCTGACTTTTCAGAGCACACAAGCTCATAACCTGATTGGTGATATTTCTAGGGACTCACTCTAAGATTATGAAAGGATAAACAAAAAGAAGCATATGTGTTCACAGATATATGATATCTAGGTAGGGATATAAGGCAGCCATTGCCGCCAACCTCACCTCTACTCAGATAGCTCACAATACTTCTTGCTTCACTTGCTTCCAGGAAAGAGAAGAGCAAAAAAGGACCAAAGGCAGAGTCTATTATCCTTTTGTATGCTAACTCAATTCCATCTCCATGCTTTCCTTGCATCAGTCCTTGCACTCAGAAGCCAATCACAATACTTTTTAGTACCACATACTACAGACTCCTAAATTCATTATGGCCAGAGGCAGCTTCCAAAGTTCTACATGTTGGATTGGCATCAGACAGATAATGTCCAAGTTTCAAGGACTGAGCCCTCATTGGACATTACTTCTATTATCTTTTAATTTAACATTTGTTACTGTTTAGTGTATATATGTAACCTTTGTTTCAAATGTCTGTGTCTCACAAACACTGCAGAAACTGTGAATTGTCTCTTTAAGAGCATTGAAGTTAAATGGAATCTTGAGTAAGGCAGTTTGTACTGGCAATTTGGAGTGAACTCTTGGCTCTTCAACAAGAAATGGGCCTCTCCAAGACTGATATGACCCACTTTCAGAACAATTTCAGGTTTGAGAAAGAGAAAGTTGAAAAAACAAATTACAAGCATGAAAGATGCAATCAGAACCCAGCAAGCCCAACTGGAAAAAGTCCTTCTTGATCAAAAACATGAGAACAATTGTATGCAGAAGGAAATGGCAGCAATTGAACATGTTGCAAATGATAATCATGAGCAAGTCAAGTGCCTAATGAAGGTGCTTAGTCAAATGGAGTATGATTATCTGGAGCTCAACAGCTGAAAAATCTAAAGGATTTGGATCAATAACATAAGGAAATTAATTCACAATGAAGCAACAATAATTACAACTGAAAAGTGAACTCAGAACTGGCATTAACAATTTCAACCAGTCTCTTCCAGAGTTGCTAGAAGATCTAGAAGCCTTGTTTGAAAAAGCAGAAACCCTGAGAATGAATGGGAAAGTTTGAAAGAGAACTTTCCATTCTCCACCAACAAGAAATGTCAATAGTATTTTGAAGAGAAGCTAAACTTATTCAAAGTTCACATCCTGGAGGAGCACCAACATGGAGAAACAGTGAGAGAGAAGCTAAGTCACCATGAAGAGAGGCTCAAGACCCAGCTTCACTGCCCTATGTCTAAGCCAGCAGAGGCTTTAATGAAAGGCAAACAACAAACAGAAGGCACTTTACACAGTTTGAAGAGACAAGTTGATGGTTTGCCTGAACTGGTTACCAGCACCACTACAGATTCTATGTTTCTGGCACCTAGTTTGTCACAACTGGAAGTTTCTCTACTTAAGACTCTTATCTCACCAGGAACCAGGTCACAATGACTTGGCCAAAAGAGATTACTTGGAACTTTCTCTAACTTCTTCATGATGGTGGTGCTTTTCTATGGGTCAGGTTCTCTTCATTCAAGTTTTTTATGTTTCTATACTCATATCTGTAGGATCTGGTCATATGAATCTATGTCATGTGTATTTGTTGAATTGTAAGGTTCTAATGGATAAGGGACATATCTGAGGAATCTGCTTTAAATGGGTCAAGTACCAAAAACAATTATGTTTTTACTAAAGTTTTGATGATTATTTAGTATGTACAGAATGATATTATGATAATTGTAGAATGTTGGTAGCTGGTGAAGAGAAGAAGCTTTATGCTTGGAGTTCCCTGAGTTTAATATATTTTTTTAAAATTTTCTTCTTTTGATCTCCTAATAGCCAGGAATGCATGACATAGTGGATATTGTTCTAACATCTTTCAGCATAAAAGATCAGAAGGACAGCATAAATTTTTCTTCCTGTTTTTCTCCAGAGAATATCAACTTTGGTCACCTCTGTGTTTGAAGTTAATTATTGTAATGGGAGTGTAATAGCCCCAAGGTCTCTGCAGAGGCAACATCCTGTTTTTGTTTCTGCTTCAGTGTCCATCTTCAGGGATCCCTTGCTCCAAAAATAAGACCTTTAGCTCTGCAGCTTGGCTTTGGGAACAACAATCTCATTTGCAGATCTCACAGTTCAGATGTTTTAATGGTCCAAAATCACCATTCTCATGTTTTGAGCAAAAAAACAAAAGGCAGGACTTCAAGAGGCAAGTAGAGAAATGGGAGGAATTGGGTAAAATTGTTGGGTCCTTTGATTTCTTTCTACCTTTTTTACCTTGTTCTACATATGTGGATTCTTTTTTTCTGCTCTAAATGATAACCTAAGAAGATGACCTCCATCACTTCTTGCATTTGTTCAATTCTTTTTCCAATCTGCTTTGGTTGGAAATCCTTTTAGTCTAAGAAGCTGTTGAATTTCTTTTTGACTACCATCCATACTTAGTTACTCCAATACTACTTTATTCAATGTGGTTGTCACTCCATTTTTCAGATTTAACATGCCATTTATGAACCTGACATATAATGGAGCCAAAGGTCAAACAGAGAATAAAGGATGACCCTATGTTACTATAGGAGAAGTTTTCTTCCTTCCTTGAACTTGGAGGGTATCTTTCTACTCAAAGTGGATTTCTTTAACTGCCTATTTTGCCATTGATTGTCAGAGGACAAGATGATGTGATCTCATGTGCCTTTCTATGTGTTCATTGCAAACAAAGAAGTTCATAGAATATATAAGCATATATGATAAATTTACATACATATGTGTATGTTATATAGAAGCAAACCACTTCTAAACCATTTGGAGTCTCAGGGCCATCTATCTATTCCACAACTGTTGTAATTGTCATGGCTAATATGACAACATATGTGAAGGTGTTAGATTTCCACAGTAGAAGACTCCTACTCTATTTGAGGGAATAGCTCACATTTTTTGATATTAGGAACATGTTGGTTAATAATGATATGCCTCATTTAGAGGCAACTAAGTCTGAGTTATACAATTAATATAAATTTATAGCTCCTTGATCATATTTAGAATCATATAGTTCTTTTTGGGTAAAGAGGGGAAAGTGTGAGGGGTCAGAAATTACTTTTGAAGATAATAAGGAAGAAGAGGCTTCATTTATTTAATAAATATTTAGTAAGATCCTACCATGTAGTTTAAAATAATGGCTAGGATTTATATAATGTTTCAAGGTTTCAAAAGTGCTTCAAGTATTTTATGTCTTTTGGTTTCACGAATCTAGAATGTAAGTACTATTATTGTTCCCATTTTATAGACAGGGAAAATAAACCTGACAAAGATTAAGTGAGTGATTTGCCTATGGTCACAAAGCTAGTAAGTGTTTGAGGCAGGAATCACATACAAGTCTTCATAATTCCAAGTCCAGTACTCTTTCCACTACACAATGGTTTTTCTCTTGATATTCATTATTTTTGTTGATTTTTAAGGATATTTTGTTCTTATAGATGAATTTTGGTATTACACTTGGTTCAATAAAAAGACTTTTTGGTAATTTGGGTGCTGAGGCACTTAATTGAGAAATAAATTAGGGGAAATTATCATTTTTTATTCTATTGTCATGATTCAATCTTGAGTAATTAATATCTTTCAATTATTTGTCTTATTTCTATAAAATGTGCTTTTCAGTTGTATATAATTTATGTATCTTTGCAAGTGGACTACCAGACAGTATGGAACTTCCTTTCTTATCTTTTTATTTGCTGGGTTTTGTTGGTAATATGTGGAAAGTCTGATGATTTGGGGCGGTTTTTTTCACATTCTGCTTTTTTATGAAGGTTATTGTTTTTTTTTTTTTTAAAAAAAATTTTATTTTTTCCAAATTGCTTGTAAAAACAATTTTTAATATTTTTTTTAAATTTTGAGTTCCAAATTCTCTCCCTCCTCTCCCTCCCCATTAAGAAGGCAAGCAAGTTCATATAGGTTATATAGTTATGCAAAATATAGTTCCATATTAGTCTTGTGAAATAAAGCACAGATTAAAAAACCCCAAGGAAATAAAGTAAAGAAACATAAGTACTTTCTTTGGGGATGGATAGTATTTTTCATCATACATCATTTAAAATTGTCATGGATCATTGCGTTGCTGAGATAAATATATCATTCACTGTTGATCATCACACAATATTGCTGTTTCTGTATATAATGTGTTCTGGTTCTTCTCATTTCACTTTACATCAGTTCATATAAGTCCAGGTTTTTCTGAGAACATGTTGCTCATCATTTCTTACAGCACAACAGTATTCCATCTCAGTCACAGACAACAACTTGTTCAGCTATTCCCCAATTGACAGACTTGCCCTGAATTTCAAAATCTACCACTAAAAGAACTGCCATAAGTGTTTTTGTACTTATAAGTCCTTTTTTTTTTAATCTTTTCAGGATACAGACGTAGCAGTGGTATTGCTTGGTCAAAGGGTATATGGTTTTATAGCCCATTTATATACTCTTCAACATTTGTCATTTTCCTTTTTCTGTCATATTAGCCAATCTTGGTATGGGGCTGAGAGTTGTTTTCACTTCCATTTCTCTAATCAATATTGATTTAGAGCATTTTTTTATATGACAATAGAGATCTTTGATTATCTGAAAACTTCCCGTTCATATCCTTTGACTATTAATTGAGGAATGACTCTTATTTCTAAAAATGACTCAGTTCTTTATATATTTGAAAGATGAAGTCTTTATCAGAGACACTTGCTATAAATTGCTTTTCACAACTGTGAGTACTATGTATTTCCCTCTATCTTCTTTTCCCCATTTATCCTACCCTTTCTCTCACCCTGTCCATTCTCAAAAGTATTTTCTTTCTTACTTATACCTCCCCCAATTTGACCTACCTTCTATCAGCTTTCCCCCCCTCCACTTTCTTTTATCCCCTTCACCTCCTATTTTACTATAAGGTAAGATAGATTTCTATATCCAGTTGAGTTCTTATATTATTCCCTCTTTGGGTCAATTCCAATGAAAGAGTCATGCACTTCCCTCCACCCACCTCTCTCGTTTTCTCTTGCATTGTAAAAGCTCTTTCTTGCCTCTTTTATATCAGATAATTTACCTTATTGTACATCTCCTTTCCCCTTCTCCTAGTGCATTCCTCTTTCTCACCCTTAATTTTATTTTAAAAAAATTATCCTGTCATATTCAACTCACACCTGTGCCCTGTGTCTGTGTATACTTATTCTAACTGCCCTAATAGTGAGAAATGTTTTAGGAGTTATGAGTATCATTTTCCCATGTAGGAATGTAAACAATTCAAATTTATTGAATCCCTTATGATTTCTCTCATCTGCTTACCTTTTTATGCTTCTCTTGAATTCATCTAACTTCTGACAGACTATTTTCTAATTTTCTAAAAAGTTTTTGTCAGAAAGTGAGTCCTTAATCCAACTGACAGCTATGATACTATTTATGTTTGCTTCCATATGTTTTGTACCTGATCTATACCAATGATCAACCTTCCTATATTTTTTAAACTAGTACCAAATCATTTATATGATTACTGCGTTGTAGTATAATTTGAGATCTGGTATTGCTAGGCTACCTTCTTTTCCACCTTTTCCCTTATTTCTCTTGAGATTCTTGACATTTGCTCCTTCACATGAATTTTGTTATTTTTTTCTAGATCTATAAAGAAATTCTTCAGCAGTTTGATATGGTGCTGAATAAGTAAATATATATGGTAGTATTATCATTTTATTATATTGATATGGCACAACAAAGTCAAAATAACAGTTGTTTAGATATGTCTTTATTTCTCTGAAGAGTGTTTTACAGTCCTAAGAGTATTAGTAAATTTGTAGACATATTTTATAGTATCTCCCAAATATTTTATACCATCTATTACTACTTTGAATGGGAAATTTATTCCTTTTTCTTTCTATTGGATTTTCTTGTTAATATACAGAAATACTTATTATTTGTGTGGGTTTATTTATATATCCTACACTTTTGCTGATTTTTCCATTCAATTGAAGCTATTGTTTCAATTATTTTTGACCAATTCTCTAGGATTGTCTAAGTAGATCATCATATTGTCTTTCAAAAAGAAATAATTTTGTTAACCTTTTATCTATGATTATTCCCCCTTTTTTATTTTTCTTGTCTAATTGATATTGTTAGCATTTCTAGTACTGTGATAACAGTGGTGGTTATAGAAAATCTTATTTTACCACAAATCTTAGTTTGTTGTGACATATAATGTTGACTTTTTATTTTAGATAGATATTATTTATATTAAATAGTTACCTTTATTTTTATGTCTTTTGGTATTTTTAACAATTTTGTGATTTTTAAATTTTATTAAAGAGTTGGTCTATTACGTTTATAAAGTTTTCTAATATAGAACCAAACATTCATTCCTGATATAAATCCAACCTGGTCATAATGTATAATCTTTTAAATGTTGAAATCTCTTTGCTTAATATTTTATTTAACGTTTTTGCATTGATGTTCATTGGGAATATTGGTCTGTAGTTATTTCTGTTTTGTCTCTCCCTAGTTTAGCTATCAAGACAATATTTGGTTCATTGAAGGAATTTGATATGATGTCTGCAATTCCTATTGCTTAGAATTTTATGTGATATTATAATTAATTACTCTTTGAATTTCTGGTAGAATTAATTTGTAAATCCATAGGTTTCTATTTTTTCTCCTCTTATTTGTTCACTTGATACTCAATTCCTTTTGTGAGATTATTTAATTTTTTTCTATTTCTTATTTCATAATTTTTGAAACTGTATTTTTATAAATATCATTTATTTAATTAAGTTGTCAGCTTAAAGATAAAAGTATTTAGAGATATACATTTTCTCTTAGGACTATTTTGTCTGTATCTTGAAAGTTGTGGTATACTGTCTCATTGCTACAATGTTCTTTAGTTAAATTATCTGTTTTCTATTTGTTCTTTTACAAGCCAATTTTTAAAAATTAAACCATTTAGTTTCTGATTGATTTTAATATTAGTTTCTAATTGATTTTAATATTTCCCCCCTAAAATCCATTTACTGGATATACTTTTTATTATGTTATGAGCAAAAATGTGTTTAACAGTCCTGCTTTTCTATATATGTATTTTTTTTTTGCTCTAAAATGTGGCATACTTTTGTAAAAGCATATTTCATTGTTGAGAAAAATGTATATTAATATATTTCTAATTCAGTAATTTCCAGAAATCTGTCATTTTTCTAAAGTTATATGACAGTATTAAATTTATTTCTTGTTTATTTTTCTCTCTAGGTCTGAAATAGTCACATTGAGGATCTTAATGATATAGTTTTGCTTTCTATTTCTTTCTTTTAATCAATAAACATTTCCTTTAAGTATTTAGATGCTATACCACATGTTTACACACACCCACAATCACAAATACACACACATACACTGGGGGAAAGACAGAAACACAGAGTTGGGTGAATAATTCATAGAATTAGTCTGTTGGTTCTATGTATATACATGTATATAATAAACATATATACACATATAAACATATAATAAACATAAATCACATCTACATATATAAACTCCATATATCTGTATATATTATGGATGTGAGGATCAGAGATATTTGACGTAGAAGTATTTTCCCAGTCAACAGCTTCTCTTCTAATCATTTTGTTGATTTTATTCAAGTAACTGCTTTTCATTTTAATGTGACCAAAATTACTTCTTTTATGTTGTGTGATCACCTATGTTAGGGTAGCTTTCTCAAAGAGTTTAACTTACATTAAAGTATGAGTTCATTGAAGGTTTTCTGTGTATCCCTATTACTTGGCACAGTGCTTGGCATTTAATAAATGCTCATTGACTGACTGACTAGTCATTCTAATTAGGTATTGGGCTCTTATTCAAACTTTTTTCTAGTATTTCCAATCACCATCACATACTCTTTGGCTCCTCCCATTGCACAGAAACAAATCTCAGACGCTAAGGTTCTTAAAAGGTCTTAGTTTCCTTGTGTTGGGAGATCTGAAGTTTGCTTGAAAATTTGGTCTATTCTGCTCATTTGTGGGCTCAAAACACTTTTTATTCAAGATATATAACAATCTGATATGATATGACATAATACAATGTAATATGATATATAATGTGATGTGATGACATGGCACCACATGGCATGATATAAGTAATATAATAAAACATAGTATGATATATGACTTGACAATATAATATAATGTAATATAATGTAATGTAATATAAGATAATGTAATGTAATGATATGATATGATATGATGTCATGATATAATATGATATGATACGATACAATGTGATACAGTACAATATGGTACGACATGACATGACATGATATAACATAATATATAATACAGTAAAATAACATGATATAACAATATAATTATACAAATAGATACATACATAAAAATATAGTGATAGAAACGCTCCTTTCCTATTGGTAAGTTCCTCCCAGAACCTCAATTTTTGTAGGGACCAAGGCTGGACAACCTTTACTCCCCTCCCAATTCTGTATGGAAGTATGACTTTCCATATTTTGCCACCATGCCTCAGCTGCCATCTCAGCACCTGGAACCTTCTCACCCTGGAATATCCACCTACCTTTGTAACCTTCTCAATCTGAAACATCTTTCTACCACGCTGGTCTCCTTCTCCCAGGGCCTGCATTTTGAAGAGAGGCCTGGATAGGTTAATCTTTATTTTTCTCCTAGTTCTGTTTTTGACTTACCAGACTTCAACACCACGTCCTGGAATGGGTAATTTCCTCCACCTCAGCTAACCCAGTCTGATTGTTTGGCTGTCTTTTGTGTCTTGTCTTACCCCATTAGAATATAATTTCCTTGAGGGTAAAGACTGTCTTTCTTTTTGCTTTTATTTATTTCCCTAGCACTTAGTATGGTAGTGCCTGGTACATAGTAAGTGTTTAATAAATGTTTGTTACCTATTTGACTATAGATTGTCTATCTAACTACTCTATAAATATATACTACAGATTGTGTAACTACTATACATAAATAATACATAACCAATATAAGCAAGCCTTGATACATATATATATATACATATATTCATGTACTTTTATATATAGATATATCCATACACTGACATAGAAACATTATATATATATATATGCACACACACATGTGTGACATGCCTTGATATATTGTCATATATGTGTATTTATCTTTCTATCTATCACCACACAAGGGATAGAGGAACTAGAAATAAGGAGGAAAGCAGATTGTGTGTGTATGTGTGCATGGCATGTATAACCTAGGTGGAGATTCAGGTGGGTTGTGTGACTACTTGATAGCCACATCAAACGTCCAAACTTTAGCCTGTTATAGAACTTGTTACATTATTAATTCTTACCCTATCGAGGGATATTTCCTCATGAATTTATAAAATTATGATCTCCTATTAATTGATTAGTTAGTCCCATCTTAATAATCTTAATAAACCTCTTTTCTCATAATCTTTTATTCATCTCTCTTAACATCAAACTCACTAAGCTCCTAGACATCAAGATTACTGACTGCAACAATTTGCCAATAATGTAACAGAGTATAAACAAAAAAAAATAATCATTTGCAATACTGTTTGAGAAGGTCATGACTAGAGTCTCTACCATCTTGCAACTTCTTATTTCTTCTCACTTTTGGAAACACAGTCCCAAATTCAGCACTCATAGGATAAGTAATTAAAGGCTCATGAATTCTCTTTACAATTTTTTCCAAGATAAGAGTTGAACAAAGTTAATTTAGCCAATTTCTATTGATATTTAAATCCCAGGAAAGGAATTCTTTTATTCATTTCCCTCTCTTCTTAAACAATCTTCTCCTAATCATCACAGGTAATGGTTTCTCCAGAATGGAAGTAAAACTTCTAGTTTCCATACAGATGACAGTTAAATTGGAACTTCTCAAGATTCTATTCTTTCTTTAAAATACTATAACAGTATCAGTAGTCTCTGAGTAGATGGTTGGATTAAGCACTTTGGAATGGTCATGAAATTTGTCCAGCAACTTATGTAGTATTTTGAGGTTTAATGTGACCAGCAATATGTCATCTGTGAAAAGGAAGATTTCATAATACCTAGGATTTTGTGATGGATGTCTTCTGTGACACTGACAAATCCTTCTGGTACAAATACACGTTCATACTTTATCCTTTTCTTGATATTTAAATTATCAGAAGTTTGTCAGAATAATTCTGATGTTTACATGGAATTTTAAAACATTTTTATTAAGCACTTTTATAATTCATGAAAGAAAAATGTCTACTCTAATGTATCTTGAGAAATTAAAAATTGTCTATGGATTATTATATAACTAAACATTGTGGATTACACATATTTTACATTTCATCAGAATGGCTTGTTGTGGTGTTGACAAAGAAAAGGAAAAGTTACATGATCTGTGATTAAGAAAAAATTATTCATTTTTCTCTCAATAAGACTAGGAACTACCAAAGGATGATGGAAAGGTGATTCTGTTCCTATACATGTCCTTTTTATGTTAATCTTTTTAAAGGTGTCTGAGGGATAGATCTGAGACAGGAAGGAAGGGGCAAGATGCTCTGGAAGTTCCCAGGGTGAGTAATTTTGAACTGACTCACTAATGTCTTTATTATTTATCATTTATTACTTTTATTAGTTCTTTTATAGTGTCAGATTCTCTGAATTCTCAGCCAATGTTAATGATTATATATCTCTCAAATATAACATTTTTGATAGTTCTTTTTCAAAGTTGTTTTTACTGTCAATGGATACCATGATCACCTATCTCCAGAATCTTGCGTTTTCTTCTGGCCTTGAACAAAATGATGGGGATGACTAATGACAGCACAGGAGGTGACTTCATCCTGGTGGGTTTTTCAGACCAGCCCCAGCTAGAGAAGATCCTCTTCATTGTTGTTTTGATCTCCTACCTTCTGACCCTTGTAGGCAACATGGCTATTATCCTGGTCTCTCACCTGGATCCAAAACTTCACACCCCAATGTATTACTTCCTCACCAACCTGTCCCTCATTGACCTCTGTTTCACCACAAGTATTGTTCCTCAGCTGCTGTGGAACTTGAGAGGACCAGCCAAGACCATCACTCCCATAGGCTGTACCATCCAACTATATGTCTCTTTGGCACTGGGTTCCACTGAATGCATTCTCCTTGCTGTCATGGCATTTGATCGGTATGCTGCTATCTGTAAACCACTCCACTATGCTACTTTCATGCACCCAAGACTATGCCAGATCCTTGCAGGGGTTGCTTGGGTGAGTGGGTTGGGCTACACACTGATTCAGAGTACCATCACCCTTCAGCTGCCTCTGTGTGGGAACAGGAGGCTCTACCACTTTATGTGTGAAGTGCCTGCCATGATCAAGTTGGCATGTGTAGATATTCATGCCAATGAAATACAGCTTTTTGTGGCTTCCTTGGTCTTGCTCCTCCTGCCTCTGGGACTGATCTTAATTTCCTATGCACTCATTGTTCAGGAAGTGATGAGAATCAGGTCAACCGAAGCTTGGTATAAAGTCTTGAAAACCTGTGGGTCACATCTTTTGGTGGTGTCCCTCTTCTATGGGCCAAGCACAGCCATTTATATCCAGCCTAGCAGTTCCTATACCCACAGACAGGGCAAATTCATCACACTTTTGTACACTGTGGTGACTCCTACTCTTAACCCCCTTATTTATACTCTGAGGAACAAAGATATGAAAGAGGCACTAATAAGGCTTTTAGGAAAAAATACAAGATAAGGAAGACATATATCCATGGATAAGGGATGCATAGAATCCCATAGCTGAAGTGGACCATAAAAGTTGACTTACCTCTCTCCCTGTATAAGATCTTATTTAACATTTCTAAAACACACAAAAAAAGTATTCTTTTTTGTGCAAATTTACAAGGAAGTTCTCTCTGAAAGATTAACCTAATAAATCATCACAAGAACATGTAACCACATATTTTGTGAAAAAATATTTTTGGGGGGAAAAATATGAAAAACATAACTTGTTTCTGAAATAACTGACCAAGTTAGTTAATTCAGTTCAATAGGGGGTTGTTGGACCTTGTATGCACTATACTTTTCAATGCATTGGTTTTTTTGTTTGTTTGTTTTTTGAGATCTGTAGTCATTGTTACAGTCAGCAGTCCTTTTCCTCATCATCATATCTGTGCTTCATAATTCACCTGAGTATGCTGGGAAAAAATTGCTAAATGCAATTGTTTCTTTATTAAGTAAACCCAACACAAAATATATATTCAATTGAATTCATCCTTTTCCCTCCTGAATTTGTATAATCTCATATCTAGATACAGTCTTTCTCAACTCTTCTCGGATTCAATTCTATTCAAAAACATTTATTGAGCATGCCATATGCCCAGAGCCTTGTCCTAGGTACTGAGGAAAAATGAAATAGGAAAAAAAAACTACAATGGGGTTTGCTATTCAACTGAGTACTAACTTTGCTCCTGATCAACTTCTGTATGATTTTCATAATACTTACATCTGACTTTATTGAAGTCTAAATCCAATTTGTGTGTGTGTGTGTGTTAAATATTAAAGTTCATTTCAGTTCAATACATATTTACAATGTACTTTACCACAAGAGGTGATCTTGTAGAGTGTAAAAAGCACTGGATTTAAAGTGGAAGGACTTGGGTTTGTCTCCTAGCTCTGTTACTTACTCCATTGCCTTCAGTAAGTGGATGAAAGTGAGGACATTGCAATTTCTTCATTTTAAAAATTGAAGGCAATAATACTTTCATCCTTTATTTCATAAGGTTAATGAGAGTAAAGTGATTTGTACATCTTAAAGTGTTATATGACCATGAACTACTATTACAACAATAGGATAAATACTGCAAAGAATACAAAGACATAAAATGATATAGAACTCTTGCCCTCAAAATACTGTGGTCCCTACCTAGAAAAAAATATTTTGTCATAGGAAAATATTAAATGATTACAAAGATATAATAATATGTGCAAATGTTTATATGCATGATCTGAATAATCATTTAGACACTGTTTTGGGGTTAATAACTTGTCAAGGAAGTTGTGTTTGTAGATACAATAATGCAGTTATAACTACCATGGGAGGGGTAGGATTTTTGCCACATGTTGCCAGCATTATTTGTGATGGGATTACATTTTTTCCTCCAATGATTAAGATTGCTCCCTTTTCTAATTGTCACTTCCATGCCTCACTTAGCTATCTTCTGCTGTCTTTTTTTTTCTTTTCTTTTTGGTGAGGCGGTTGCGGTTAAATGACTTGCACAGGGGTCACACAGATAGTAAGTGTCAATTGTCTGAGGCTTGGATTTGAAATCAGGTCCTCCTGACTACAAGGCCAGAGCTCTATCCGCCTCACCACCTAGCTACTCCTTATCTTCTGCTGTCTTAAGCCATAATATAGCACACCATTCCACAGCTACCACCCTTAGGGATTCATCAGTTTGGGACTCTTCATCTGAAGTCCTTCTTCTCAACTCCTTTGGGAATAAGGAAGACCCCATTCTTTGTGGTATGGCTGAATAATTATGGTTTTTATTCCTGCTTCTATGCCACAATTATTTTTGTCCTAGTTAAATAAGTTATATTTATGCCTCTGGATCCAAGTATATGAAGAGCTTTATAAATTTTAAAGGGATGGGGACTGGAATAGACTTGGGATTTCATTGGTGCAGATTGACAACTTTCATATAACATAGTTTTAAAAATTTGATTACAGCATGAAGAGGTGAAGTGATTTGCCTAGGGTTACTTAGCCAATATGGTTAATAGGTTACTTGAACCCAGGTCTTCCTTATTTCAAGGTCAATTTTCAATCTACTGTTTCAGAGTTCATTTTAAAGCACTACATTGATGTCAGCTATTATGATTTGAATTTTACAGAACTTGTTAATGACTGAATAAGAGAAAATGGGTTTAACATATAGCAAAGGAATTTGTAGTTTATCTTTAGAAAGAACTTTCTGTTGGGTGGTGATAAGTATCCTGCTCCTGTCCAAAGGCCTCACTCACCTGTGGTTAGCTTCTTGAGTTTGTAAAGAAGTAAGTAGGATCTTTCTTGGAACTGGTTTAGTGGACTAATCTTCAACAACAGGGCTTTTTGCATTTTTTCTTAATACTTTTTATGAATTTATTTATATTATGAACTCAACAAATATCAATAAATATAATAAATATGAACATTTAAAAATACCAAGACATTTTAAAGAAACATTGTATATAGAGCTGTGAACTTATATTGCACAGTTTGTTTAATTTAAAAATTATATATTGAGTTTAACATGATAGTAGCAAAACTGTCCTGCTTGTCTGGGTCCCTTCTGAAGTTTCTTCTGTTCTACTCTCTATTTTAAAGGTCTCATTAATGCTCTTTGCTTTCTGTTTTTGTGTCTCTACCACTACCCACGTACTCCCACAATCCCTCCTCCCCAAAGAGAAGACCTCCCTTGTAAAAAAATAAGCATAGTTAAATAAAGTGTGTCATTGAAGACAATGTCTATGGATGAACACAAGGTTCTGGTGCCCCTCCTATCTGATCACAGAAACCCCAAGGCTGTGACCATGTTAAAAAAAGACAATTTCTTTATCTCATCATGTGAGAGCACAGAGGGGCTCAGGAAATGGAGACTGAAGAAACATACCTGAAAAAATAGAATGAAGTCTTCTGCTTCTGCAGGACATAAGGGAGAGGGGAGGAGCTCCTGGAGGACCCCAACCATAACCCCTGATGTTAGCACTATTATTATAGGGGTGGTGGTGATTATACATACCATTGAAAACTTGCCTGTTGCTGATGGAGAGACTGGTTTGTGTTGGTAGAGGAGAAACATGATGTTCTCCTTTTCCTTTTCTTAGCTCCTCTGTTTGCCCTCCAAGGAAAGTGTGTATCTATCCAAAGCATATCTCTGTTTCTTTATAGTTTATATTTTATTTATTACTATTCACCTAATCTCAAAAATATGGTATTAAGATAAAACTACAGTTAATTCCCAAAGCTTTATTGGTTTATATGTATTTCATTTGTTCAAAAGCATCTGAGAGGATGATTATGATCAGCTGTAGAGTGAGGCACTGAAAGAGAGAGGGGGCAGAGAGACAGACAGAAAGAGATGAATACAAATATAGAAATGGAGATAGAAACAAAAAGAGAGAGATACACAAGGAAATTCTTTCTGTAAATAACTGGAGTGTCCAGTTGAGGGCTCAAGTGAATCAATAAGATTTTTATTAAAAGCATACTATTATAGTCCTTTAGAACAAAGATAAAAATGAATTCAGACCATTACTGGATTCCACTAGGAAAAGAGTGTGCTAATGGTGCTGTTTGGGGAAAAGAGGCTTGGTGAGAAAAGGGTTGGAGTCATGTCCCCCTACAACAGTTGCCTCAGTAGCTTCAGACATATCTCCTCCTTATTGGTCCATTTTGAAGGCAGGTTCAGGTGAATCCTTCATTCTAAGGGATGAAACAAGGGTGATGATGAGAGAGATCCACTTGTGAAGGGAGGAGTTGGGAGACTGCTCAAATGAGGGTGGGGAACATCCCAAAGGGAGTAGAACATTTTCCATTTCAGTCAAATGCTTCCAGTTCCCAGCTATTGTTAGATAACAAAAGAAGAACTACAACTGTTGCAGAAATACAAAATATTCACATATGGGCCATATTCTAAATTATATGTCATATTCTACTTCTAGTTTGCAACTTATCGGCCAAAATGTGGGAAGCATGATTTGTCATTGTTATTCTGAATTTGATTGTTTATTGCATTGATCAGAGTTCTTAAGGCTTTCTTAGTGGTTTTCTTAGCAGGTTGCTAGAGGACACATGCCTGCTTGTGGGTGGAGAATCCCACTGTATTCCTCTACTCAATCCCCTGAGTAATAGACCTAACTCTGTGAGTACTGGGATCAGACTGTGACCGACCAAATAGCCTTCTGATTTACCAACTTTTCCCAGCAGCTGGATCATGTTGATTAAAAGAAGTTAGAGGATGGGGGACACTGGGGTAAGCAGGATCCACCCAAACATAACAGTATCAGTGTCCAAAGTAGCTCAACTGATTGTTGCTGATCTGTTTCTGCCTTCATGGCGAGGCATTAGCTTTCCTAGGTATACCACACTGCCACGTCTTGGGGTACTTCCCAAGGTATCTGTTACTCTTCTATTTCTCTCATCCTTATCTCTAAATTTCCTAGTCTAAGCTCTAGGGCTACTTCCCTAAGATGCCTTCCTTTTCCATGGTTAGCTACTCTTGAGTCACCATGGCACAACTACTGAGTCAGATGATATCATGTTTCCTAGTGAAGCTTCTGGCCAGTAGAGCTTGCTCCATTTGCCTTCCCATACCTTCCTATTTCCTCCTACTCCTCAAGCCTCCCTGCTCAGCCTGGTCTGCACGATTCCATGTTTGCACCACAGAGCCTATGTCTTTGGAAGATTATGTTGTCAGTCATAGTCTTACACCAGGTTGTCATGTGATCCCTCAAGGATTAAGGAGATGAATGCTGGGGCATTGGCCTCCAGTAGCTTGTTATTGTTACATTAATATAGTAATTGTATAAGTTGCCCCTTTGGTTTGGATCGATGCAGTCTGCATCAATACAGATCTTCTCATGTTTCTCTGAACTTAGCATTTTCATCACTTCCTAAGGTACACTAATATTCCATTTGGTTAGCCATTCCTCAATTCAAGAACACCACTTTTGATTCCACTTTTTCACTACCACGAGAAGTAAGCCTCCAGATGTTGTTATACATTTGGATCCTTTCTCATTGTCTTTGATCTCTCTAGGAGCATATGCATAAGTAGTGATATCAAACAGTGCACACTTTGATAACTTTTTTAGTACAATTTCTAATTGTGAACTTCTAAAAAAATGGTGCATAAGTGGTTTTTCCACAAAGCCACATAATTACTACCTCAAAATAATCAGAGAAAACACTAAACATGAAGGAATTAAAATTGCCTCAGGAAGTGGAAAATTTGGAGAATAACTCCATGCAAATTAAAATCTTTATATACAAGAGTTGAGGGCATTTCAAAGGATCCATTTCCCCTAACCAACACTGGACCATTCTCTATCCACTGCAATAGACCTGTATTTAAAGATTTGAGAGTGGTGTGGTTTATCCTATCCTCCTGTAAGAAATCCAGTTAGACTCTGTTTATCCCCCACATTAGGAGAGAGCATTGGGTGGACTTAGCCCATTACTAGGATGGTGGGCAGTCAAGGACAGAAAGGAAGCTCTCATAGATATAAAAAATATTTATCAAAGTGCTTTTTAGTGGTAGCAAAAACTGTAAACAAAGTGATTACTAATTCATTGGGAAATGGATAAACTGATGTACATAAATATCATAGATTATCATTATGCTGTGAAAAAAATTGAAATATTCTAAGTATGAGTTCTTTGCAAGCTCAAATATTTTCTATTTCTATCCTTAGGGCTTAGCATAATGTATTGCACATAGTAAGCACTTTATTTGTTTTTTCATTCATTCATTCATTCATTCATTCATTCAATAAAGAACTTTAGCTATCTGAAATACCTAAGGAATAATTCATTTTTCAGAATTCCAAATTGAAATATTTCATAGAATGGAAGAAGTAACAAAGGAACAAATACATTTTATTATAATTGTGCTGAAGTAATTAAAAGAATTCTAATGCAGTTTAAAAACAAATCTATCTATCTATCTAATTGTAATAGCTATGTGTTAGAGCCTTACCTTTAATGCCAGCACCATCTTCATTTAGGATAAATGCTGGGATGAAATAAGGCATTCACAGGTTATTGAATATTTATAGAAGGAGATTTACTTTGTGCTAAAACAGAAAAAAAAACATGCAACAAAGATATAGTAACACATATCTTATCTGGCTGATGCTCCCTCCACCACATCAAAAAAATAAGGTATTTGGTCAGTAGGTCATCAAGATATAGCAACTCACAAGATCTCAGTTACCTGCCAAGTCTGAGGGACCCAGACTCCATGTGGCTGAGGCTTTTTATACCTCTATATGACAGCAAGCTGTATCAGAGTTATGGGAACAAATCAAGTCTCAGAGGCAGTTTTGTCCTGGACCTGCCCTATGTTGGCTGGACTGCCCTTTGTTGGCTAGAAGGGGGGGATGGTAGGAAAGAATCTGCATCAGGGAAGCTGTTTTATAGGCAACATTTTCTTCTTTTAGGCAAAGCTACTCCCTGTTATGGGTGGGAGGGCATCTGGGAACAGCTAGTCCTCACAGCATCTTAATAATATCTTCTTTTTTAAAAAAAAACAAAAAGTATTTATTTACTTGTTTTACAAAAATTCCCCAGTTACATTTAAAAACATTTTTAACATTCATTTTTAAAACTTTGAGTTCAAAATTTTCTCTCTTCTTCCCTACCCCCATTGAAAAGGCAAGCAGTTTGATATAATTTATACATGTGTAGTCATGCAAAACATATTCATAATACTCATGTTGTGAAAGAAAACATAGACAAAAAAAACTCAAGAAAAATAAAGAAAGTTTAAAAAAAAAAGGTTGCTTCAATCTGTATTGAGACAGCATCAGTTCTTTCTCTGGGGATGCATAGCATTTTTCATCATAAGTCCTTCAGGGTTGTCTTGGATCTTTGTATTGTTAAGAATAACTAACTCAGGGGGCAGCTAGGTGGCACAGTGGATAGAGCACCAGCCCTGAAGTCAGGAGGACCTGAATTCAAATCCAGCCTCAGACCAAACACTTGACATGTACTAGTTGTGTGACCTTAGGCAAGTCACTTAAGCCCAATTGCCTCATTGAAAAAAAAAAAAGAATAACTAACTCATTCATAATTGATCATCATACAATTAAGCTTTTACTTTGTACACAATACATCTCACTTTGCATCAGACCATGTAAGTCTTTCTAGGTTTTTCTGAGAGCATCCTGCTCATCATTTCTTATAGAATGGTAGCATTCCATCATAATCATATAACAGAACTTGTTCTGCCATTTCCCAATGATGGACATCCCCCCAGTTTCTAATTCTTTGTCCCCAGAAATGAGTTGCTACTTTTTAAAGGTATTTTTGTACATATAGGTCCTTTTACTTCTTGGCTTTTTTTTTTGGAGGGGGATACAGACTAGTGGAATTCCTAGATCAAAAGGTATGCATGGTTTTATAGACCTTTGAGCATAGTTCCAAATTGCTCTACAGAATGGTTGAATCAGTTCACAACTCCAACAATGCATTAATATCTCATTTTCCCACATCCCCACCACCATTCGTCATTTTCCTTTTCTGTCTTATTAGCCAATATAATAGGTATGAGTTAGTACTTCAGAATTGTTTTAATTTGCAATTCTCCACTCAATAGTGAATTAGAGTATTTTAATATGGCTATAAATAGCTTTGATTACTTCACCTGAAAACTGATCATATCTTTTGATCATTATCAATCGGAGAATGGCTCTGATTTTTATAAATCTGACTCAGTTTTCCACATGTTTGAGAAATGAAGCCAGTATCAGAGAAACTTGCTTCAAAATTTTTTCACAGTCACTACTACTAACTGTGTTTCCCTCCATCCTACCCCTCTCCTCCATTTATTCATTCTCTCTCTCCTTTCACCCTGGACCTCCTTAAAAAAGTTTTGCTTCTGACTACCCCTTTCCCTAATTTGCCCTCCTTTCTATCACCCCCCACCACTTCTCTTAACCCCTTCCTCTCCTACTTTCCAGTAGGGTAAAATAGATTTCTATACCCAGTATGTTATTCCCTCTTTGAGCAAATTCTGATGAATTGGCTCCCCTTTACCTCCCCCCTCTTCCTCTCCACTGGAAAAGCTTTATCTTGCCTCTTTTATGCGAGATAATTTATCCCATTCCACCTCTCCTTTTCTCTTTCTCCCAGGATATACCTCTTTCACCCCTTAATTTTATTCTTTTAGATATCATCCCTTCATATTCAAATCACATCTGTGCCAGACTGTCTAGATAAACTACTAACTACCCTAATAATGAGAAAAGTCTTATGGGTTACAAATATCATCTTCACATGTTGGAATGTAAACAGTTTAACCTTATTAAGTCCCTTATGATTTCTCTTCCCTGTTTACCTTTTTATGTTTTTCTTGAGTTCTGTATTTGAAAGTCAAATTTTCTATTCAGCTCTGGTCTTTTCATCAAAAATGCTTGAAAGTCTTCAATCTCATTGAATGTCAATTTTTCTCCTGAAGGATTATACTCAGTTTTGCTGGGTAAATGATTCTTGGTTTTCATCCTAGGTCCTTTGCCCTCTGGAATGTTCTAGGCCCTCTGATTCTTTAATGTAGAAGCTGCTAAATCTTGTGTTATCCTGACTATGGCTCCACTATATTTGAATTGTTTCTTTCTGGATGCTTACAATATTTTCTACTTGACTGGGAAACTTGGAATTTGGCTATAATATTCCTGGAAGTTCTCATTTTGGGATCTCTTTCAGGAGGTAATTAATGGGTTCTTTCAATTTCTATTTTACCCTCTGGTTCTGGAATATGAGGGAAGTTTTCCTTCATAACTTCTTGAAAGATAATGTCTAGGCTTTCAGGAAGTCCAATAATTTTTAAATTATGTCTCCTGGATCTATTTTCCAGGTCAGTTGTTTTTCCATTGAGATATTTCACATTGTCTTCTGTTTTTCATTCTTTTGGTTTTGTTTTATTTGTATCTTGATTTCTCATAAAGTCATCAGCTTCCACTTGCTCCATTTTAATTTTTAAGGAATTAATTTCTTCAGAGAATTTTTGGACATCTTTTTTCATTTGGCCAATTCTGCTTTTTAAGGCATTCTTCTTTTCATTGGCTTTTTAGACCTTTTTTTAAATCATTTGTTTTTTAAGGTATTATTTTCTTCAGTATTTCTTTGTGTCTCCTTTACTACACTGACTCATTTTTCATGTTTTTTCTTGCATCACTACCATTTCTCTTCTCAATTTTTTCTCTACCTCTCCTACTTGATTTTCAAAATCTTTTTGAGCTCTTCCATGGCCTAAAACCAACTCATAGTTTTCTTGGAGGCTTTGGGTTTAGGAGTTTTCACTTCATTGTCTTCTTCTGAGTGTGTGTTTTGATCTTCCTTGTCACTAAATTAATTTTCAATAGTCAGAGTTTTTTCTGTTGTTTGTTCATTTTCCCAGCCTATTACTTGACTTTTAGCTATTTGCCAACATAAGACTCTGTTTCCAGGGCAGAGGTCACACTGTTCCAAGCTTCAAGGATTTTGTGCAGCTGCTTTCAGAAATGCTTCTAGTGACCTGCAAGTTTTCAGTTCTTCCAAGGTGGTATCATCTAATAAGAGGTATTTACTATTCTCCAAGTCTGTGCTCTGGTCTATGAGTGACTACAAGCACTCTTTTCTGCCCTGCAACTGTGAAGGGGTCCTCACTCTACTGTTGCCTCAAGTTCTGCTATGCCAGTGTTCCTCCTTGCCCTGAGACTGCCACCCAGGACTGCACCCTGGATCTGAGTATGGACAAAGTCACAGAGTCCTGCTTCAGTGCTAGCAAAAAAGACCCCTATAATCTCTTTCTGACCAGTTGTTTGAGCCTTGTATCATCTGTGGGCTGAAAGCTCTAGAAGTAACCACTGCTGCTACTGATTCAATCACTCCCAAGCCTGCTCTGGGTTTGCTGGGGCCGGGTCTGCACTGGCGCAGTCTGTGGTGGATTGCATTCCTCTCTTATCCTGGTGAAACAGATTTTTCTTGCTAACCTTCTGAGTTGTCTTGGGCTGGTAATTTGTTTCATTCTGTCTTTTTCTTGTTTCTGCTGCTCTAGAATTTGTTTAGAGTCATTTTTAAATGTTTTTTGGAGGTTTTGTGGAGAGAGCTCAGGCGAGTCCCTGCCTTTACTCTGCCATCTTGCCTCCACCTCCCCTATTATAAGGTAATTTCTGATAATCATTTCTAATAATTTTTAATGAGAATATAATTAGTGAACAAATGATATTCAGGCCTAGTCTACATCTTCACCATTGTCTTTGCTTCTTGTTGATTACAAAAATGTAATTGAATCCATAGAACAAAACCTTTATTAAGGTTTATTTCCAATAAGATATTTGCCATTCATATAATCATATCATTCAAGATTACTCACAACACACAAGAATAGAAAGAATCCTTTACAATGATCTGCTGATCACAGTCACAACATAAAACAGGGTGATGTAAGCTCACCAAGTATATTTACTCCTGTGAAGGAGGAGGAGACCCAGTGCAGAGTTCAAATTGAAGAGAGTTATTTTGTAGATGGTAAAAGTTTTGTTTGCAGATAACATCATGCCATTGTGCAGGTTACACCAAATTCCAAAGCATCATAGAGACTGCTGAACAAATTCCATAACCATTCAGAAGAGTTTGGCCTGACCACTAACTGTCAATCTCCAGAATTTGGTCTAAGAAAGATGAATAGAATGTTCATTTCTCTCAAGTAGGCAGGCTTGCATGTGTAGCTATGGTCAGAACCAATCTCTCTTTGGGATTAGGCTGCACAGAATATAAAGACAAAAACGAACTGCAAGGCTGGCTGGGAATGGCTGTGTTATGGCCTAATCATGTACAACCACAGTCCCTTGGGTTCATTTTCCGTTTCCCAGGGAGAGGCCATTTCACAGAGATCATGAGATGCCTACATGGAGCAAGGAAGAGGGTCAAGCTGAGAAGTCCCCAAAGTCCCAGAACTAGGATGCTTGTGTTAGTTCTGTCCATTAGAGCTGGTATGAACCAACTTAAGTGAGTTCTGTGGTTGCCAGCACAGCAGAGGGATTTCAGGGTTCAGCAAGTGAACACTACAAGAGGGAGTTTTGAGTTTATCAAGGAAACACTGCAAAGGATCTCAGGCATGTCAAGCTTAAGGGATGCTCAGTGTGCCTCCTGATTGACTGATTCTGATTCCCAGGTCAGTCTGGCTTCCACTGGATAGTAAGGAAACTCAAGTAGATCAAGATGTTTAGTGAAGTTATTAATGATTCCATTTTCACATAACAAATGATAGACCAAATGTTTGAAGAATGTCTATAATTTCCCCAGTTATGATTCATTTGGATGGGAATCTTATGGAGCATGTCTGTCAGTATGTGTATCTGTAACAAACAGTACAGATTGACAATACTTTGAGCTTGGAATTTAACAGGAATATGAGAGTAATTGAGATGGATTTCAAGAAATTTCAAAGCTCCTTTGGTCATCTCAAACTTCCCATGGAAACAAAGTCATCATATCTTTTAAATCCCAACATTCTATCACTAATATATGGCAGTGAGACATGGAATTCAATACTCTGTGAATAATTAGAAATGTTGTTCATCCTTTCCTCTCAAAGAGGACCAATGACATCGTGGGTGATGTCTTGATTTGCTCTTGAATTGGATTTAAGTGAGGCAGAGTTGTACAAAGTCATCTGCCTCACTCTATCCTTCAAAGTCATCAAAGTCCAGTGGGAAGACAAAAATCAAGATGATTGGCAATGGTCCAGAATAGAGTGGATAATCCTGGCCTTTCTAAATTAAGGTCTTTCTCAGGCCTTAAGTCTGTCTGAGGCAAGGCCCAATGATAAGGGGTGGGTAAGAGTTGAGACAAAAGGTGGCCAATTTATCATCACAAAAATCAATCTGGGAGGGGAAGATCTTCAAAGTTTCTGGCCAGAACAGAAAACAGTTGCTATTCACACTCATGCTAAGCAATCAAAATGTGCCATAGAGTTTTGGGCTGGAGGCTATTATTGGCCATTCAATGAAAGCCAGAGTAAGTCGGGTTTAAGGCACAGTCAGGTACCTTCATTTGAAATAAAATGACTGGTCCAGAGAATCATTGGAATCCTTTAAAATCCTTATTTTTTTAAAGCCTTTTTTTTAAGAGAACTATATTTCAAGAAACCATAAATGAAAACTGCACAGGACAAAAAATAAATTTTCCCAGTTTTTAGGAAAAAAATCTAACCCTGTAAACCCCAAAATATCTTACAAAATATAAGCAATCAAAAATTATATTCCTATAGACAGAGCACCCACGTATAAGGATATGGAGCCCCAACTGGAGAGAGGACTGCTTGTGACAAAGGGTTGTAGTTGTGTATGGCTTAAAAGGAGTCAGAATAGACATCTCTAGCCTCATCGTCCCCCATCCTTCTCCAAGAGAGACTTTCATTCCTACCTGGTGCTTTTTTCAGAGCTAGTTCTGGGAGTCTGCAAACCCTCAGTTCTTCCAAGGTGGCATGATCCAATGAGAGCTATGGTCACTATTCTCCTGGCCTGGGCTGTGGTCTGTGAGCAATCACAAGCATTCTTATGCCCTGGACATATTTAATTATGCAAATATAAATATGTATATATTTAATTATATAAACATTCATATTTAATTACATAAATATGAATATTTATATATTTAATTATATAAATATTTATATGTTTAATTATATGAATATAAATGTGTATATATTTAATTATGTAAATATGTATATATTTAATTACACAAATATAAATATGCATGTATTTAATTATATAAATATTTATACATTTGATTGTATAAATGTTTATATGTTTAATCACATAAATATAAATATTTATAGATTTAATGATATAAATATTTTGCTTAATTATTTAATAATCCTAGGATTATTACCAGCCTTTCCCTCTTGGAACTATTACCAGACCTTCCAGTCAGGTACTTTCCCCACTCCATCATTTCTTAGTACCAGAAAGATGGTACTAAGGGAATACTGTTAGTTAAATGATTGTGATCTTTTAGGCTGGTAGTGCCAGAAACCGATGGGGCTGTGTTATTTCAGCATGACCATTGGAACTCTATATTTTTCCCGCTTCTAATGTTGGTTCTTCTTGTTGACCACTTTCTCATAACCACGTAACAAAGTGATGTTATCTAGAGGAATAGGACTTAAACCTAAGGAATACTTAGCATACCCTCTTACATGATTTTTCCCCATATATAGCCTTTTGTCCTTGCTAAACTCTACTAGACATTCACCTATGACTTCTACCCTCCATTTTACCTGTTGATATTTAATTTTCACTTTAAAAATTATTCTGTTCTATTATATTAGGCAGCCATAGCATAGATGATAGCAGGGTGGCCTTGAAGTCAGGAATACCTGAATTTTAAAGTACCATCTCTGACATATACTGTTTTTATAAGCCTGGCTATAACATAAGCTGTTGGTGTCCCAGGCAACTCTATGACTCTAAGTTGCAGAGAAAGTGTCAACCTGAATTGGTTAAGGAAGTTCCTCACCAGGAATTTCAGACACTAAAGAAATTCTACATTTAGTTAAAAAAAATTATTTTACGTGTGTGTGTGTTCTGTCCCCTCAGTTAGACTATGAACTCTCCTAGAATGTCTGAGTTTTATTTCTCTTATATCCTTTCTTTCACCCTTCTCTTGTAACCCCCATCATGCCTCATATAGTTTTTCTACATAAGGGTTGCTCGTACACTGATATCTAACTAATACCCTCAATATACTATTGATTCCAAAATCTCCTACTTCCTCTTCTCTGACATACCTCTATTAGATTCTCTTCTTCTCTACCAACATTCAAACCTTGCCATATATGTCATATCCGTGAATGATGGAATTGTAGAATGTTAAAGACAAAAAGGACCTTAGATGTCCTTTCCTCCAAGTTTTTCATCTAAAGATGAGGTGAGAGAAGTAAAAGACTTGTGGACACCAAGCTATTAATTGATGATCAGGGTTAGAAACCAGATACTTTGATTCACTTGGTCTTCTTTCTACTACAACGTATTACCTTCACGATAAAAACATCTAGAATACCATCCCCACACACTAATTCTTAAAGAATTGTCCAAATTAATGCAGAAATGTTTGACTTTCCCTCCTCAATCATAGATATCGCATGACTATTCTATGTAATTTCCAAGACCTTAACTTTGACCTATACATGATGTCAGCACCCTACCATCCACTCAGGTCTTTCAAGGTCTATTCTCATGTATATGACATGTACATATATTAGTTTGTTGATTTTTGATCTTAAGTCCCAAATGGGTAGGAGCCATACCAACAGAAACTTTTTGTATAGCACTCTCACAATTAAGTACTTAACAAATTAATAAAAGTGACCAGATGATGATTATGGCAATAATAATGATGACTGCATTATAATTATGTTAATATTATGATGACAAGTATGAGAGTGGGAGCTTATTAAGGGGAGAATCACCATACTAGGCATTCCCTGAGTTTGATAACCTTATATTTTCCTTTCTCTTAATCTGTCAGCATCTGATAATGCATGGGTTATAACGCATTGGAGATGTTCTCTATCTCGTTCTGACAACTTTGGCATGAGGAAGCAAAGAGAAAGAGTAACTTTTTCCTCTTCCTTCCCTAGAGTATCTCAGCTCTGGTCACCTCTGTGCTTAAAGTTAATGACTGCAATGGAATATGATTTCCCTGAGGTTTCTACAGAGTCAGCAACTTGTTTTTGCTCATTGTTTCTGTATAGGTATCCACCTTCAGGGTTCTCTAGCTTTCATTTGGAGCCCTCACTGTAAAGTTGTTTGCATGGCCTACAGTCATCATCCCCTTGTTTTTTGGAAATCAGCTGAAGAATACAGGAGAGGTTTGGGAGGAAGTGAGCAGAATTGCCATGTTCTCTGATATCTTTTCACCTTCTTACTTTGTTCCATGTGAGAGCCTTTCTTGTTATAAATGTGGAGAAGGAAAATGACTACCTCCCTCCTTCCTTCAATTCTCTCTTTTTAACCCATTTGTATAGAAAATCCTAGTCTAAGTTGTTTTTTAGACTGCTGGGTTTCTTCCGCTACTACTTTTACTTAATTATTCCAGCACTTTATTCTTTGTAGTCTATCATTCCTTTTTAAGGTCTAATGGATTCTTCTGAATCTGACATTTAAAGGGATAGAAGAGACAGTACAGACAAAGACACTTTCCAGAGTATCTGAGATAACTTTTTTCCCCATGTCCAGAGTATAAAGGAGAGATTTCCACCCAAATTGGGATTTCCTTATCTCTGTCCATTTCGTTAATGATTGCAAAGGGGAAGGAAGAAATATTCTCTCTTCTATATATACCTGCCTTTACATGCATTAATTGCATTAAGAAGAATATTTAATGTATATTTATCATTCTTATCTAATCCACAATTGTCGCAGGCAGTGTAATTTCAGAAAAATAGCATTACATTTAAACTAAGGCCACCAGGGTTCAAATTTCTGCTCTATCAGTAATAAGCTTTGTGAGTTTGGACAAGTCACTAAGTGTCTCAGAAACCATTTCTTTCTCTATTTGACAAGATCTGTCCTTTCATATGAATAAGGGCATTCCAAGGGAGGGAAGTCCCTTTAGCAGTGAATTGCAATTTCCTCTGCAATTTATTGTCTTAGAGAGTTGCCTTAGACACTGAGAGGTTGAGCAACTCATCCAAGGTCACACAGCAGTATGCAACAGAGGTAAGTCTTCAACCTTGGTTGAAGTGGCTTTTTATTTACCATGTCATGATTGCATCTCTTCAACTATATGATGAGCATAATCATATTTGCACTAGCTCTTTCACAGAATAAGATATTTTCTTTGTATACTTTGTCACTATGTAATTGTAGGTTATTATTATCATTATAATTTTAATATCTTCCTAGGATTTGAATCTCATCTGCAGTATGATTTGGTCAAAGACATACTAGATTAACATCAAAGTCTTTATATTCCAATACCTGATTACTTCAACTCTCAGTTTCCTAATCTACAGTAGTAGTAGTAGTAGTAGTAGTAGTGACTAACATTAATATAATATTCACTATGTGCCAGACACTGGTCTAAGGTCCTTACACTTATTATCTCATATGACCCTCACAAAACCCTGGGAGGTAGGTGCTATTATTATCCCTATTTTACAGATTAGGAAACTGAGGTAAATAGAGGTTGAACAACTTGCTTAGATTCATATAACTCATAAGAATCTGAGGTCACATTTGAACTCAGGTCTTTTTGACTCCAAGCCCAGTGCTCTATCCTATGTACCACCTAGCTGATTGAGCTACATGAAATCAAAAGTCTTTTACAGCTTCAGATCACAAGAAGTCCAGCTTGTTCACCTATGAAACTCTGAGGCCAAAAGACAGTTCGTATTTCTGTATGATATATCTATAGACTGATGAACAAAAAAGTTCTTCATTTCCCCCTTCTAAGTTGAATGAATAAATGAAAAACTTTTATTAAGTACTTATTATCTGTCAGCCACTATGCTAAGCCATGTGGATACACATGTAATTGAGTGCAGTTCCTGGCCTTGAAGAGCTTACTTCCTAAATGAGAAAGACAACACATATAGAACAGTGGTGGCCAAGCAGATCGAAAGGGTGGTGGTGGGGTGAGGTGACAGGGTATTCACATGGTAGCAAGTAGATGGTAAGATGGCCTGAGTGGAAAACTGGATAACTTGATGGCATACAAAAGAGAAGTATGGTTTGGTGTCTAGGGCCAGCCAGTGGATATGGAGAATTAAAGGGGATAGTTTGCTCTCACTCAAACACCAAAAAAGTGAGGTGGGCACTAGGGTGGGAATTGCAAATATGAGCTGAATGACATATATGAATGGTTTTGATGTGGGCATTGGGTAACAAAAGGAGTGACAATGATTATAGAGTAATAAGTAGTAACAACTGAGATATATAAAGTATTCATTCTTGGACTAATTAACTAATCTTTAGCAAACCACTCAGAGTCTCTGGTCCCTCTCTTCCATTATTATGAAATGGTCAGAAGCAATAAGGAAAGCTGCCTGAGGATACAGCACTTCCATGATTCATACTTCAGGAGAAGATCACATTTTTGGAGACTTGGGCATTGCTAAGTTATAGTACTATTATTTTGCATCTAGAGACAACTAGATATGAGCCATACAATTTGTTTAAGTCTATTGCTCCCTGAGAGCATATTATTATCAAATTCTCTTGGTTAGAGAAGAGGAAGGAATGAAGGAACAGAGGTAAGTTTTTAAGAGAATGAGTGGAAAGGAGGCATTGATTCATCAAACAAGTAGTTATTAACACAACTCTGTCCCAGAAGCTGGAGACTTTAAATTTTAGTTGAAGTGTAAGATTGATATATGTAACAGAAGTAAGCAGTAATTCAAGTTAATATAACATTAAGTATAAAAAAGCTACCAAATTTCTGAGAATTTATGTCTATATGAAGCAGAATTTTTCTTAAATCTTTTTAAAATGAGGAAATTACGTTAGATCTTCTCAAATGGATAAAAATCAAAGGAGGGAAGTCAGAGAGATGGGATTTCTTGGCAAAAGGAGTAATAATATGCTATTATGTGATAGTGTAGGAGCAATGATAAGGCTGACCCATGTTAACCTTGTGCCAAAGAATATTGAGAACAAAAGTTGAAAGGTAAAGGTGAAATTGGATTATGAAGTACTATTTATGCCAGATTGGAGCAGGCACTTGATTCTAAAGGCATTTGAGAGCTACAAAAAGTATTTAAGAAGAGAGTAACATGATGTAATCAATATTTCAGAAAGGTAATATAGTATATTGAGAAGAATACTAGAGAAGGAGTGAAAGTCAGGGGGTTTTATTTTGTATGCATCACAAAGCAACATGCAATGTTGTGCAAATTTCTTCATATCTTTGAGCCTGTTTTCCCTCATGTATAAAAATGAGATGATTAGCTAAGAAAGTTTCTAAGATGCCTTTCAACTTAATCTTTGTATTATTCTAAGTCAACTCTGGTGTTAATGGATGGATTGAGGAGGGGAAAGAGTGGAATAAAGGAAACCACTTATGAAATTATTGTAATATTCAAGTGGAAAGCAACTGATGAGCCATGGGGAGTTGAATGGGGAATGGGAAGAAGAGTTAGATGCAAAATATGCTTCAAATAACAATTGAAGATTTGTTCAAAGTTAAGTGACAATCAAGAGATATGAATGAAAAATGATTCCAAAGTTTTTCAGATGAATACTTAGGAATATGGTAATGCCATGTGCAAAAATAGGGAAGGGAAAATAGTCTGTAGAAGGACACAATCTGCTCTGGATATATTAATTTTGAGGTGGTAGTAGGATATTTGAATAAGTACTATGTAGGCTGTTGGAAATAAAATGAAACTTAGATAAGGGGTCAGAAAAGAAAATGTATCACCCTACTTTTGAGGAAAATGATTATTTATCTCATATTAATAACCAATTAAGGTTTTTTTTTTATTCTTTTCAATTTCCTTGTTCAGCAATAACCTCCTGTAGGTTAATACAGCTAGTCTTGGAAGGACATTATTGACCTTAACCAAAAATTTACCCCACCTAGACCATCTTGTCTAGGTGGAATTGTTACCCCACCCAACCAGAAAAACCTTACAAAGAGAATCTAATCTAGGTGAATTCTGGCTCATTGTGCTCTACTGAGGCTTGGGGGAGGGCCATAGCCTTTGTCTAAATTGCCCAGAGCCTGGGGGTGGTCTGGGGATAAGAGTGACTTAATCAAAGTCAGGTCCCTCAGACTCTCATTAGAATAGATCCACCTCTCATTATAATATTCATTCTCTCATTAATTTTTAAACAATCAGAGGTGATTGATTTCTATTGGGAATACCCACCCTTCCAAGGGTATATATCTATTAAGAGGCCTCTAGGAGGGGACTTTGGTTTATGAGAGAAGGCCAAATGACCATCTTTTTATTAATTATTTGGTAGCCAAATATCAGCTCTGATATAACTAATGAAATTATTGATTAATTAATTAATAAAATGATCACTTACCCAGAAATCACGTCTCTCAAATTTCATTTATCATACTTTTCTGTTTAGAATTATGGAATGGTTTGCATCTCTCCACCAAACAATTAAACCTCCTTTCCCCCTATAACCCAAATTAAAAAGTTTTTTAAAATTCACCAATATAGCGATATCAATGAAAGTGATAAGAATATTAAATATCCAATAATAATGAAACAGGAGTCATAAAACTACAGGTAGTGGTAAAACTCACATTTATATAGTTTTAAAGCTAACAAAGTGCATTACTTCTAACAATCCTATAAAGTAAATTATGCAGATATTATTATTTCTATTTTACAGATGAAAATCAGAGCCTTAGAGAGGTTAAACAACTTGTCATAACGCTAAGAAGTCGTCTGGACTATGTAAACTACATCTTCAGGTATTGAAAGAACTGGTAGATGTGATTGCTGAGAGACATTGTTAATACTATTTGTAAGATTGTGAAAAGCATCAACATTTACAAAATACTTATAAAATTGTTTTTCCAATTTTTGAATAAAAGAAGAGAATGGAATTTGTAAACTCTAGGCCTGTGAACTTAATGTCAATGATATAAAAAAAATCCTAGAACATATTATGGAAGAGTGAGTAAATAGCTAGAAAAGAAAGTTCCAATCTCTCTCTCTCCCTCTCTCTCTCTTTATCTCTCTCTCTCTCACACACACACACAGACAGACACACACACAGACACATACATGCACACACACAATTTTAATAAGAACAGGTCATGCCGGACTAAACCATTTTCTTTTCTCTTCTTTTTTTTTTTTAACAAGGTTAATAAACTGGTAGATAACAGAAATGCTGTTTATCTAGATTTTAACAATAGATTTAAGTGTCTCCCATAGGATTCTTATGGGAATGATAGAGAGATGTGAGCCAGTCAAAATACATTGCCTGAGATACAGAACTGGTTGCAGAGTCTGACTTAAAAATAGTTTTTAATGTTTTGATATTAACTTCCAAGAATGTTTCCAGTGGATTATTCCAGGGAGTCAGTGCTTGGCCCTTAGATCTTTCACATTTTTATTAAAGACTTGGTGAAAGTCATAGATGACATGGTTATCAAATTTACAAATGACATACAGTTAGGAGATATAGCTAATACACAAGGTCAGGCTCCAAAAGTTCTTAACAAGCTTTGAGACTGAACTGAGTTAAATAAGATGAAGGTTTTATACTGGGATTTAAAAAAAAAACCCACTTCTGAAGTGCAAAATGAGAAAGTTTTTGTTAGCCAGCAGTTTTTAAAAGAGCTGATGGTTTGGTAGACTGCATACTCAATTTGAATGGGTAGTATGATGTGCCATCCGATAACCTTGACCAAGATAGTCTGCTTTGATCACATCATATCTGGAGGATTGTGTTCAGTTCTGGGCACATTTTAGGAATAAAATTGATACTACAATGACTGTCTAGAAGTTGGAAATCAGAATAATGAAAGGCCTTGTGTTCATGTCCTGTGAGAATCGATTTAAGGAATTCACTCAATCAATAAACATTTATTAAACAGATAGTATAGGCAAAAGGTTGTGCTAAGCACTAGGGTTACACATTTTAACTGATTATACTTGGACTGGAAAAGAGAAAGCTCAGGACAGACATGATACATATCATCAAATATTTGAAGGACCACCTGATGAATAGATATTACTCTTGTTCTGTTTTCCTTCAGAAGAAAGAAATGGAAAGAGTGGCTGGGGGAAAAAAGGAAAAGTTAAGAATGCTAGCATGGAAAAAAGCCT
Organism: Vombatus ursinus; assembly: GCF_900497805.2. Lineage (NCBI taxonomy): Eukaryota > Metazoa > Chordata > Mammalia > Diprotodontia > Vombatidae > Vombatus > Vombatus ursinus. The sequence goes on from NW_020954589.1 coordinate 5,124,636, forward strand.
GCTAACAACTTAAAAATAGAATGTGCTGCTCCAGGAGAAGTGGCTATTCCAGCTTAGGAGCTCTTCAAGTGAATGCTGACTGACTAGGTGTTGCATATTTTAAAATGTGTCTTCAGTTTTGGGAGTGGCTTCGACTTGATGGCTATGGTTATATTCTATGAAATACCAAAGCTGATATTTGGCTCTAGGTTTCCTGATTCCAAAGACATGATTTTCTTACTATTCCACAGAATTAGAAGAGAAAGAGGAGTCAGAATAAGAAGATAAGAAAGGAGTTGCCAGCAGTTATGACTAACACTAAGCAGTCTTACTGTAATTGAAAGAAAGGGAGGAGATTTCTAAGGAATAAGTGGTCAATGGTGACAAATTATTAATGTTAAAAATTTAGAGAAGGGCAGATGTCTTTGCAAGTATGACACAGTTTTCAGGAAGACATGAAAACATAAACATATTTTTTTCAATAAAAAATAACAACAATGGAATGACCTGGGAAATCTGTGACTAGTTCTCTTTTGTTTATCATTTCTATAAATGATTTAGATGAAGGGATTAATGTAACCTTTATCAAATATTCAGAAGACAAAAAGTTAGAAAGCATAGCCATGATGCTGAATAATAGAATCAGGATTACAAAAGATCCTAGCAAGGTAGAACACTGGGATGACACCATAAAAAGAAATTGACTAGGGATGCATGTGAAATAAATTTAGTTCACAGTAAAATGTGGAAGTATCACAACTAATAATTCATCTAAAGAAACATTTCAGAATTTTAGAGTTCTGCAAACTCAATACACCAACAATGAGTTATGAAAACCAAGAAAGCAAATGAATTCTTGGAATGGATTAGGAGAGGCACAGGAAGGTATCAATCCCAATATATTCTGCTGTGGTCATACAGCAGTTGGAGTCTCGCATTCATTTCTGTGCAGCAGAGTATATCAAGGACATTGATAACCTGGAGTGTCCATAGAAGAAAAATCAGAATGGTGAGTGGCCCTGAGGCTATGGCACATGAAAAGCAACTGAAATTACTGAAGATCTTTAGTCTAGAGAAGAGGAAGCTCAACAAGACCATCATAGTTGCTTTCAAGTGCTTGAAAGCTTTCCTTGTGGAAAAGGGACTAGACTTAGTCTATTTGACCCTAGAGGACTATTGTAGGAGCAATCAGTCAAGGTAGCAAATTTAATCTATGATTGCACTGGCCCTTTCTATTACCTTTTCAGGTCAATCTTCTGAGGGGTATTTATAGAGTAAAAGGGAGGTTAGAGATCCTCAAAATGAAAATATACTTACACATATATACACACACATATAATTGACGGATTACTCATTCCTGTGATAGATGCCTTAATTTTCTCCCAGTGCTACAGTTTGTGTCTTTCAAGTATATTTTTAATAGTTCTCTTTCAAGGTTGCTTTTACAATTACTGTATGCCACATTCCCCTCTCTCTAGATTCTTATGTTTTCTCCTAGCTCTGAACACAATGATGGGGATGATGAATGACACCACAGGAATTGACTTCATCCTAATGGGTTTTTCAGACCAGCCCAAACTGGAGAAGGTTCTCTTCATTGTTGTCTTGATCTCCTACCTTCTGACCCTGGTAGGCAACATAGCCATCATCCTGGCCTCTCGCCTGGATCCAAAACTTCACACCCCAATGTATTACTTCCTCACCAACCTCTCTTTCATTGACCTCTGCCTCACCACAAGCATTGTTCCCCAGCTGCTGTGGAACCTGAAGGGACCAGCTAAGACCATCACTCCCATAGGTTGTGCCATCCAACTCTATGTCTCTCTGGCACTGGGTTCCACTGAGTGTGTTCTCCTGGCTGTCATGGCATTTGATCGCTATGCTGCTGTTTGCAGACCACTCCACTATGCTACTGTCATGCATCCTAGGTTATGTCAGTCCCTTGCAAGGATTGCATGGGTGAGTGGGTTGGGCAACACATTAATTCAGGGCACCATCACTCTTCAGTTGCCTCTCTGTGGGCACAGAAGACTCTACACATTTCTATGTGAGGTGCCTGCCATGGTCAAGTTGGCATGTGTAGATATTCATGCCAATGAAATACAACTTTTTGTGGCTTCCTTGGTCTTGCTCCTCTTGCCTCTGGGGCTTATCTTAATTTCCTATTCACTCATTACTCAGGAAGTGATGAGAATCAGGTCAGCCCAAGCATGGCAAAAGGCTCTGAGAACCTGTGGATCGCATCTTTTGGTAGTATCCCTCTTCTATGGGACCATCACAGCTGTCTATATTCAGCCCAATAGTTCCTATGCCCACAGGCAAGGCAAGTTCATCACTCTCTTATATACTGTGGTGACTCCTACCCTTAACCCCCTCATTTATACTTTGAGGAACAAAGATATGAAGGGTGCACTGAAAAGGCTTCTAGGAAAAGATCCAAGGTGAAAGAGACATAACCAACCAAGAAGGAACTGTGGAATCTTTAGTGTTGAAGTAGATTTTACAAGGTTACCTTACCTTTTTGCCTTTATTGGATCTCATCTGAGGTTTTTAAGACCCCCAAAAAAATTCTATTTTATAGGTCTATAATCAGGGAGTTATACTCAGATACACTAGTTATCACTTCACATGAAGCATAACATGAAGATTTTCTCTCTACAATGTTGAAATTCAGTTTAGTCAATTTGGTTCAAAGGGAGTTATTGGACAACATATAGACTAAGAAACTGCTCAGCCTGCTTAGTTTAATATTCAGTTTGAGACATATGGGGGGGCAGTGGCTCTAGAATCAGAAGAGGTAGGTTCAGATTTTGTCTCTGCTACTTGGGTGAGTTTCTTAATATCTTTTTTTGTAGCTTTTATTTATTATTTTATTTTTCCCCAGTTACATGTAAAAACATTTTTTAACATTTGTTTTTAAAACTTTGAGTTCTGAAGATGGCGGAGGGAAAGCAGTGACTGTCTTGAGCTCTCCCCCAAACCCCTCCAAATACCTATAAAAAATGGCTCTAAACAAATTCTAAAGCAGCAGAACCCACAAAAAAAAGAGTAAAACAAATTTCCAGTCCAAGACAGCCTGAATGGTTGATCAGAAAGGTATATCGAGCCAGGCTGAGAGAGGAGCTCAGTTTGGCTTGGGCGCACAGGCTGCAGTAACCCTGGAGCAGGCCTCAGAGGACTAAATCACGGGTAGCTATGGCTGTTTCCAGACTTTTCAACCCAGGAATGCCAAAGACAGCTTAGAAGGTCAGTGGGAAAAGTCTGTGACTGTGGTGAGAGAAGGAGCTAGGTCTCAGCTGCAAGTCCCAAGTGTGCCCTCAGGGCAGTGGCCCTCCTGAGCTCCAGGCCCACAGACAGAGGGGGAATCAAGTGACTGATCAGAAGGGGATTGCAGGAAACTCTCTGCTGGTGCAAGATTCTCTTGCTTTGCCCATGCTTGGATCTCAGTCACAGTTCTGGGTGGTGGTCCTGGGGCGAGAAGGAACGCTGGTCTGGTAGAGCTGTGGCTGTGAAGGGGAAACCCTCCTCACAGTTCCGAGTCTGAAAAGAGTACTCATAGACCAGAGCACAGGCCAGGAAAGGAGTAAACACCTCGCCCTTGATCATACCACCTTGGAAAAACTGGAAATTTACAGGTCCCTAGAAGTATTTCTGAACACAGCTGCACAAAACCCCTGAAGCTTGGGACAGTATGTTCTCCAAATTGGAAACAGATTCCTACCTTAACAAAGAGTTTATAATTCAAGTAATTGGCCAGGATCATGAACAAGCAGCACAAAAAGAGTCAGACTATATTATCTTACTTTGATGACAAAGAAGATCAAAACATACAACCAGAAGAAGACAACAAAGCCAAAGCTTCAATATCCAAAGCCTCCAAGAAAAATATGAATTGGTCCCAGGCCATGGAAGAGCTCAAAAGGGATTTTGAGAAGCAAGTAAGAGAAGTAAAGGAAAAACTGAGAGTGATGCTAAAGGAGGCCCCAAAAAATACTGAAGAAAATAACACCTTAAAAAATAGCCTAACCCAAATGGCAAAAGAGGTCCAAAAAGCCAATGAGGAGAAGAATGCCCTTAAAAGCAATCTTAGCCAGATGGAAAAGGAAGTCCAAAAGCTTACTGAAGAAAATACTTCCTTAAAAATTAGAATGGAGAAATTGGAAGAGAGGGACAATTTGAGAAATCAAGTCACTGTAACACTAATCCAAAGGAATGAAAAAATAGAAGAGAATGTGAAATATCTCATTGGAAAAACAACTGACCTGGAAAATAGATCCAGGAGAGACAACTTAAAAATTATTGGACTATCTGAAAGCCATGATCAAAAAAAGAGCCTAGACATCATCTTTCAAGAAATTATCAAGAAAACTGCCCTGATATTTTAGAACCAGAGGGCAAAATAGAAATTGAAAGAATCCACCCATCACCTCCTGAAAGAGATCCCCAAAGGAAAACTCCTAGGAATGTTGTAGCCAAATTCCAGAATTTCCAGGTCAAGGAGAAAATATTTCAAACAACCAGAAGGAAACAAATCAAGTATTGTGGAAACACAATCAGGATAACACAAGATTTAGCAGCTTCTACATTAAGGATCCAGAGGGCATGGAGTATGATATTCTGGAGGGCAAAGGAATTAGGACTACAACCTAGAATCACCTACCCAGCAAAACTGAGTATAATCCTTCAGAGTAAAAAATGGTCATTCAATGAAATAGAGGACTTTCAAGCATTCCTGTGGAAAAGACCAGAGCTGAATAGAAATTGACCTTCAAATACAAGACTCAAGTGAAACATGAAAGAGGTAAACAGGGAAGAGAAATCATAAGAGACTCATTAAGGTTGAACTGTTTACATTCCTGCAGGGAAAGATGATATTTGTAACTCATGAGTCCTCTGTCAGTATTAGGGTAGTGGGAGGGAAAAAATTATATGTATGCATAGATAGATAGATAGAGGACACAGGGTGAGTTGAGGATGAAGGGATATCTGGAAAATAGAGTTAAGGAGTGGGAGAGGACTATACTGGGAGAAGGAGAAAGGGAGAAGTGGAATGAGGTAAAATATCTCACTTGAAACAGGCAAGAAGGGACTTTTACATTGGAGGGGAGATGGAGGAAGGTGAGAGGGAATGAGTGAATCTTATTCTCATGGGATTTGGCTTAAGGAGGGAATAACTTGCACAATGGGGTATGGAAATCTATCTTACTCTGCAGGAAGGTTGGGGGGAAGGGGACAAGAGAACAGGGGGTTAATAGAGGAGAAGGCAGATTGAGGGAGGGGATAATCAGAAGCAAACACTTCTGAGGAGGGACAGGGTAAAAACAGAGAATAGAATAAATGGGGGGTAGGATAGGATGAAGGGAAATATACTTAGTTTTTCACAACATGACTATTATGGAAGTGTTTTGCATGACTACACATCTATGACCTGTATCGAGATGCTTGCCTTTTTGGTGAGTGTGGGTGGGGGGAGGCAGTGAGGGAGAAAATTTGTAACCCAAAGTTTTAAAAACACTTGTTAAAAAAAATTTAAAAAAAGAAGAAGAAGAAGAAACAAACAAACTAACAACGGGGAGGGGAGAAGAAAGATCTTAAGTCAGTAAACTGACACATTGAGTGATTATTCAGAGAAACAAACAACAAAAACCCAGTGTTTGTCCTGGGACCGCGTCATTGTACATTTCTCTATATTTTCTACATCAAGAGTCCTGGACAATAGTTACAATATTCAAAAATCAGATTTCCGAATACCTGCACAATCCTGAATCATAAAAAGAAAATAAAAAGAAAAAAAAAAAACTATGAGTTCCACATTCTCTCCCTTCTTTCCTCCCCACCCCACTTCATTGAGAAGGCAAGTAATTCAATATAAGTTATACACGTGTAGTCAAATAAAACATATCCACAAATCATGTTGTAAAAGACAACATAGACAAAAAAACTCAAGAAAAATAAAGTCAAAAAAGTATGCTTCAATCTGTATTCAGACACCATAAGTTCTTTGTCTGGGAATGAAATAGTCTTTTCTTTGTCACTTCTCTCTTCTCAATATGCTGTAGCCTACTTATACCAACGATACATCTTTCTCATGCCTTTTGAACCAACACAACATAATATTATAATCTATTATTGAGCAGTGTACTTTAGGCAAAAAGTATAATCTGAGTTGAGAGAAGGGGGAGATCAGTATGGACTAGGATAGTCAGTGAAGTTTCCGTACAGAGTGGAGCCTTGAAGGATGGATAATTTTGATAGATGGAAACCTGGAGGCCGGAGGCAAGTCCTGGCCTGAAGATAGATAACAAAGACTTCTGGGAGTGGGAATAATGGAAATTATCAAATTGATTTTCAAGATTTTCTTTACTTTCAAATTTATTTATTATATTATCTTTTCCTTCAGCAACTCTTACAAACTCCTGGGTTTTTTTAGTTTTCTTTCTTTCTTTTTAAAGACAGAAAAGACTGAAGCTCAGGTAAATTAGATGACTTGGTCAAGGTCACACAGAAAGTCAGTAGCAGAGCCAGGATTCAGGTCTATGGAAATTCCCAGGCCCTATATTGTTTCCCCTCAACTAGCCACTCTACCTTCAGAAAGATGCTTCACTCACCTAATAAACATTTATCAGGTGTTGCTAGGTGCTGTGCTAAGGGCTTCAGTATGTTTGTTAAATATAAAGTGCTGTTCAGATAGTATTGCAGGCCTGAAAGAAGCAATCAGAACCCAGCAAGCCCAACTAGAAAAAGTCCTTCTTGATCAAAAACATGAGAACAGCTCATGGCAGAAGGAAATGTCAGCAAATGAACATATTGCACATGATAACCATGAGCTAGCCAAATGCCTAATGAAGGTGCTCAGTCAAATGGAGTATGATTATCTGGAGCTCAGCAGCTGAAAAATTGAAAGTATCTGGATCAACAACATAAGGAAATCAATGCACAATGAAGCAATAATAACTAGAAGTGAAAAGTGAACTCAGAACTGGCATTAAGAATTTCAACCAGGTCTCTTCCAGAGTTGCTAGAAGATCTAGAGGCCGTTTTTAAAAAAACAGAAACCCTAGAGAATGAATTGGAAAGTTTGAAAGAGAACTTGCCATTTCCCACCAACAAGGAGCGTCAATAGTCTTTTGAAGAGAAGCTAAACTTATTCAAAGTTCTCATTGTGGAGGAGCACTGACATAGAGAAACAATGAGAGAGAAACTAAGTCACCATGAAGGCAGGCTCAAGGCCCAGCTTCACTGTCCTATGTCTAAGCCAGCAGAGGCCTTAATGAAAGGCAAACAACAAACAGAAGGCACTTTACACAGTTTGAAGAGACAAATTGATGCTTTGTCTGAACTGGTTACCAGCACCACTACAGACTCCATGTTTCTGGCACCTAGCTTGTCACAACTGGAAGTTTCTCTACTTGAAGACTCTCATCTCACCAGGAACCAAGGAAGGGCCTTGCCACAATGACTTGGCCACAAGGGACTACTTGGAACACTTTTTGCCTTCCATAACTGAGGAAATGTCTACTACCTTACTAACTGACAAGTCAGAGTTCCTCCCATCTGACCTTGCTAAAAAAAAAAAAAATCAACTCAGATCCAGGACCTTCTTCAGCAGGACAACGTGCTTTATACTACGAATGCAAAGATTTCTGTAAGTCATTTGGACATACGGAAATACCAACACCTAAAATTCAAATAGGGTGTGACGCTAATACCACAAGTTTTTTATAAACACATCACTCCTTTGAAATACACATTACAGGGCATAAATTGAAAGGTCTGTACTGATGTAGCAGAACACCTTGCTGAATTTAAATCCCTCTACATTTGCTAATCTTATCAAGTTTGTGTTTTGTGTAAAATTTATTTTCATATAAAAAAGATTAAACAAAAAAAAGAAATATACAATTATGAAGTACTTCTCCCTATGGAGTCAGGGAGAAAGTATGTATTTTATTTGTGATCTTTGAGGTTCTATGATCAATCTATGGAGAAGACAGAGAAAAAAAGATGAATTAAATTTCTTTTAGGTCATAAATGTTTTGATTCGTTATGAAGAAACTTTAAAAATAAAATTATGTTCATTTAAGAAGTTCATACATTCTAGAGAAAAAAACAAAATTCTATGTAGAATCCATGAAGAGCTAGTAAATACAGCCTATTCCAGAAAAACTATTTCCTGTCCTTAGTTAAGAGAGCTCAAAGAGAAAAAATTAAGCTAGCTTATTTGCTAAGAGACTAAATTTGACATTTTTCTTAGAAAAAAAAGTTTTTTTAAATATTCTTAAGAAACTTTAATCAGTTTTGGGGTTGAATTGAATGATGTGAAGTTGAATTTTCAGATAAATGAAAAAGAGTTAAAGGTCCTTAGGCTATAAACTTCCTCAAGGACAACACTAAGATTTGAAGGTCACTCTGGCTGTAAACATTCTCAAAGACAAAGTATTGTAAATAATTTTAAGTGTCTGCTTCTTATTGATTTCATTTGTTAATAAATTGTATATGCTCAGTTCTTTATTATATCTTTCATTATGGAGAAATGAGTAATAATTATAGGAAAGGTTTCTCTGGTATATTAAATAATTATTAAACTCAGATGAGTTAAATTAATTAATGTGAAACATTACAAATTTGTTAATTAAAATAAATTATCCAAATAGTCCTGGTTCACTCCAAAGTCCAGGAATATGACATTAAATAAAAGAATGAGTCAAATGGAAGGCTTAGGGGTGGCATAAAAGTAAGATTAGCCATATCCCATAATATTGCCTATACATGGGGGCAATGGAGCATGGCTATTCCTTTCTAACCTGGTACATATAGTGTCTGAATCTAGCTTTTTCTTCTCAATTTATAAGTACTCATCACAGTCTAAAGACTGTGCAAAGCAATATTAATGGCTTATATTTTTATTTCCATCCTAAAATATAAATTGCATTGTTTTAAAAGACTTTGTAATACAATCTATGTGTTGATTGGTTTTGCTTAGGTATACTTATTTATTTCAAGGACAGGATCTCTGTGGTAAGTGGTGACAATAATATAAAAAGAAAAGAAAAAGAAACAAAATAAGAACTGAAAATCAGTCAAGAAAAAAGTCAATTTTCCATCTAGAAGGTATTATATTTTTGATGTTTTGTCAGAGTCAGAGTCATTCTTAAAAACAACAAAGGAAGAGTCCTTGAAAGAGTTAATGTAACATTCTGGGAAAAGTATGAGAGTTACAAACAAAAGACAAGGGTTCAAACCACTGTTCTTCCACTTACTCAACCATAAAGAAAACACATAACATCTCAGGCTCCCATTTTCCAATATGAAAAATCAGAAGTGTAGATAAAATTATCTTGAAGAGTCCATTTTTGTTCTACTATACAATTGTATTGTGATTCTGTCTTTTAATACATCATAACTGCCAGAGTAGGCAAAAATGTTCCAAAAGTCATGAAGTTCTAATTGAAAATTAATGGGAAATGGGGAGAGAAAAGTAGGCTTAGAGTAGGAATCAACTGATGTCCACATTCTTTGAACTTATAGTTCCTAAACCATAAAAAGCACCTCAGTCCTATCTTTCTTATAACTCGAAAAATCAGTACTTGAAGCTGAGCCAAACACATTATATACTTGAATTCAAAAATTCAAACAGGCTTATTATTCTTCTCCTCTACAAATTAAAAATGTCCCCAGAACAATTCTTCAAAGGTGTTCAGGCTGCAGTTTCTTTCTAATGGCTTTGCTCAGTGCCCCCTTCACATCCTTGTTCCTCAAGGTATAGACCAGTGGATTCAGAACTGGAGTGACCACACTGTACATGATGGCCACTATTTGGTCCCGATCCATGGAGTTGCCTGAGGTGGGACGAATATAGATGAAAACAACAGGTACATAGAAAAAAATGACCACTATAAAGTGGGAAGTACAGGTGGACAATGCCTTCTGAAGCATACTACAGGACCAACTCTTGAAAAGGAGAAAACTGATAATGTAGAAGTAGGAGAGGAGTATAAGGAAGAAGGGGCTGATGGCAATGGTGCCAGTGACTGTTTCGAGCATCCAGTGGTTGAGCTCCGTATTCCCACAAGCCAGATCCAGTAGTGGCTTGATGTCACAGAAGAAGTGGTGGATGTGATTGGATTTGCAGAATGTCAAATGGGAAGTCATAACAGAATGGAGCAAGGCATGGAAGAAACCAGTGATCCAGGTTACAGCAGCCAAGCAGAGGCACACTTGGTGCTTCATAAGAATTGTATAGCGGAGTGGATTACAGATGGCCACAAAGCGATCAAAGGCCATGACACCCAGAAGGATGGCCTCTGTGCTACCAAGGAAATGGAAGAAGTGGAGCTGAGTAATACAGCCCACAAAGGAGATGGTCTTGTGAGTGGAGAGGAAGTCATCTAGCATTTTGGGCAATGTTACTGTGGAGTAGCAGATGTCCAGACAGGAGAGATTACCCAAGAAGAAATACATGGGGGAATGGAGTTGAGGCTCAGAGATGACAACCACCAGGATGGCACCATTCCCAATAAGGATGAGGATGTAGATGCTGAGAAAAACTGCAAAGAGGAAAGGTTCTACTTCCTGGGTGTCTGTTAGTCCAAGAAGAAGGAACTCATTCACTGAGGTATGGTTAGGCATTGCTGCAAAAGAACATGAAAAAGGTAAGAAGTGCTATCCTGTCTATAACCTGTGGTTGATCCAGGCTAGAGTTCTGTTGCTAAAATGGCCCCAAAACATGGGAAAGTGATTCCTGTTCTCCATGACATCAACCTCAAGTAGCAGGAAGAAATCATAACATCTCTCACAGTGTATAGACAAGTTAGAAATTGAGAAAAGGGTCCTCATGAGAAGAGTGTCCATGACTTTTTTAAATATTAGTCCTCTTCCAGCACCTGCCTCAGTCCTCTACAAGTAATAGAAGCTTAATAAATATTTTTGGACTTTAATCAAATTAACTGAATTAAACTGAATTATCAGTAGGATGATTTCACCATCACTATCAAGAAATATGAGAAAGAAAACACACATATAGCAATCAGTATAACTTGAAGAAGAGAGCAAAAAGTCCTTCCTGAAGAAGTAACTTCACTGATATGTTTTCTCATATTGTCTGACCACTAAGATAATGATTGTTATGAGATGGACTCCCAGACCTATTATTCCTCCCACATTTTATAACCCTGCTATCCTCAGTCTCATTGATGCACACACTCAATTTTAATAAAAGATTGCTAAGCAATAAATGTTCCTGTTTTCTGTTAGTAGCCTGTTTTTTTATTCTACATTACAAAGGTTGTCTCTTACCTATTCAAACTCTTGAAACAGCTGTCTCATCCTTCCCCAGGACCATCATCTATTGTTATAGGTTCAATAACTTACAGTCTCATTTTTAACTTAACCTGACAGAAAGAGAATCACAAAGAGGAGTGAATAAGAAGAGTATCATAAAATATATTCTTAATCACATGAAAATGATGTTTAGGTTTTATCTATTCATTTTTGTTGGTGCTACTGCTACCCATATACAAAGATATCTGAAACTTCATGGTAAGAATATCATTGTTTTGAAGTATAAGGAGACAATAAAGGAAATAATGATCATATTCCCAAGGTAAAGCATAATATATATCTGGACTACCTCTCTTGGATGAGGAGAGGACTAAATGAAATGAAACATATAAATTCCTTTGCAACTCTAAACAATTTGAATTGAGGATCCTTCAAAATCTTTATAACTTAAAAGTGCTTTGAAAGAGACAAATTATTTTGCAGATGATCAGAAGGCACCAAGCTTATTAGAAAACAATCAAGCTATTATAACTTTCACTCGAAAAGGACTTCTGACTGTGGAAACACTGGAAGCAATAAGACTTCACAGAGACCTTCCATGGAAACTGCAACATTTAGATCTCCTTTCTTTCACAAATGACTTGCTGCCTTGTGAGTTTTTACTATGGAAAGCAAACTAAGGAACCTTATGAATATGCAATACCTTGGAAGAGAGATGGGAGAAACAGGGATTTAGATGGAGTGAAAGGAGTATGTGAGTGTGAGTGTGACTCTGTGTGTGTGTGTGTGTGTTTGAGAGAGAGACAGACAGACAGACAGACAGAGACAGAAAGCAACAGAGACAGAAGGAAACACAGAGAGAGATGAGAGGATAAGTCTTTGAGGCTTAAAAAATCATAATTCTATGTCTAATGGTAGCATCCTACTCTCTTCATATTCAATTACACACATCAGGTTGCAATTTTTCTTTAAGTGGTCATTTTGCTGTTTCCTGTGGTTGCCCAAGGAGTGCACTTTATTGGCAAGTCCACATGTAACTCAGACTTGGAGTTCTTCTTGCTTCTTTTTTCTCTTGAAATGGTGAGACTCCTGAAGTATTACTTCTAAATGAAGCATTATTCTAAATTGCTACATTATTTAACAGCATAATGCCAGCCTCGGCCCCATGCCCAGTCAGTGATTTCATGAACAATTAACATCAAAATGGCTTTGCTCTCAGAAAAAAAAGTCTACAAAGCATGAGGAGATACCACCCTGCAAGCTACAAAAACACTGCATGTGAAGATAAAGAATGAGGGTTCAAGTCCTATTTCTGCCACTTGTTTATTAACTTAATGGACATTGTCAGGTCATTTAAACCTTTCTAACTCTCAACAAGGCAGTGCTTGGAAATATCATTGGGTTTGTCAAGAGACAGGTATTCAAATCATGATTTTTCTATTTCCTTTGAAACATTTGCTTTGAAACATTCACTTAAACTCTCTGGGCCTCAGTCCCCTTATCCATAAAATCAGGGTATTTGACTAGGTGATCTCTGGTGACTCATCTGACTCTTCTGGTCAATAAAATAGGAGTGGAAATACATTCAATACTGTGTTGAGAGTATTGAGGAACAACAACTTACAGTGGAAAGAATGTTACATTAGGCATCATTTGAGTTCAAATCCCAGGTCTGTCACTCACTCCCCATGGGACCTGGGTATCTACTTAAACTCAATATCACTTAAACTCACAGTTTGCTCATCTTTGAATAGGGAGTTTTAACTATAATTGCCTCTAAGGGTCTCTTCCTCCAAGTCGAAATGTATGAGTCTACATCTTCCTGAATCTTAGTGTCTTCCCTGTGAAATTATCTATATTTTGCCCTGTCTGTATCTTGCTTGTACATAGTTGTTTGCACATTATCTTACTCATTAGACTATGAGCTCCTTGTGAACAGGGACTGGCACAATGCCTAGAACATAATAAGTATTAAAGAAATTCTATTTGACTAAGTGACCTCACTACCTTTTGGTGTTGTTCTGAGGAATAAAATTATGTATATATGTGTGTATAGAGATATATACGTGTGTGTGTGTGTGTATGTGTGGGTGTATAATATGTATAATATTCATATAAAGTACCTTGTGAACCACAGAAATGATTAATAAATGTAAATAATCTTATAGAGCCTTCCAAAAAGAAATTTGGACCAACACTAATGGTCCAAATCCTAACTCCTGGAGTAAGCCTAACTCCATCACCCAGAGACTGGAAAATGAGCTATAATAAATCAATGAGGAAAAGAATATAGTAGCCAAATTCCAAAACTACCAGGTCAAAGAGAAAATACATACTGCAAGCAGCCAGGAAGAAACAATTTAAATATCATGGAACCACAGTCAGGATTACACAGGACCTTGCAGCTTCTACATTAAAAGACTGCAGGGTGTGGAATATGACTTTCCATAAGGCAAAGGAATTTGTATTACAACCAAGGATCAATTACGCAGCAAAAATGAGCATGATATTTCAAGCGAGGAGATGGATATTCAATGAAATAAGGGACTTCCAAACTTTCCTGATAAAAGGACCAGAGCACAACAGAAAATTTGATCTTCAAATACAAGACTCAAGAGAGACATAAAAAAGTAAATGGGACAGAAAAAAACAACATGTTATTAATAAGACCAAACTGTTTACATCCCTACAAGGGAAGATGACACTTGTGACCCTTAAGAACTGTATTGTTATTACACCATGTTAAAGGAGTATGCATAAAGAGGATGAGTATAAGCTGACTTTGATGTAATGATAAAAAAAAATCTAATTAAGTGGGTTAAATGGATCTAAGTAAGTGGACTAATCTAATCTAGCTAAGAAAATGTACTGAGAGAAAAGGAAAGGAGCAAGCAGGCAAGGGTAAATTACATTACAGGAAAAGACACAAAAACCTATTACAGTAGAGAGAAAGAAGGGGGAGAGGTGAGCATTGTTTGAACCTTACTCATCAGATTTGGCTCAAGGAGGAAAAACATAATCAGCTAGATATAGAAATCTAACTTGCCCTATAGGCAGTAGGAAGGAAAAGGGGAAACAAAAGGGAGGGGGGATAGAAGGGAGGATAGAAGGGGGATAGAAGGGAGGATAGTAAGGGTAAAGGGGAAGAAAAAGGAAGGGGCTAATAGAAGGGAGGTGGGAGTGAGGGAGGCAGTGGTCAAAAACAAAACACTAGTGAGGAAGGAAAAGGAGAAAGGAGAAAAAAAAGCATAAACTCAGGGGGAAAAGATGGAGGGAAAGACACAGATAGTAATCATAACTGTGAAAGTGAATGGGATGAAGTCTCCCATAAAACAGAAAGGGAAAAAAAAAGAAGAAAGAAAGAAATGAGGAAGTTCAGAAGTTCCCGTAGCCATGTGGCTCAGACCATAGTCTCATAAGAGAGAAGTGTCAGTTCTAGCATCTAAGCCCAGTCTGCAGAAAAATAGCCAGGGCAAAAATCCAGAACAAAGGAAAACCTACAATTCTGTAATTCTGAACCAACAGAGCTTCCCAGATGGCTCATAGGAACAGAGTTCTGCAGCAAGCTCCTCTTGCTCAGAACCAAACCCAAGTCAAGAACTTGCAGAGCTCAGACAAGGGTGGGCTGCAGACTATGGCCTCAATCAGAAACTATCTGAAGCACTGAAAGCTTGTAGCCTTGATGCCCTAGCCTGCAATAACACAACACTCAATACCCCAAGAAAACAGCAACACAATCAGCCCAGACCTTCCCTTTAGAAATGTCAAAGAGTTCTAAGATGAACTGCAAAGTCAGAAAGTAGGCTGGAATAATGAGCAAGCAGAAAAAGAATCCCACCTTGAAGAGCATTTATGGTGACATGGAAGCTCACCACATAAGTTCAGAAGAGATTGACTCAAAAATATCAAACAAGTAGAAAAGCACAGCTTAGGCAGAAATTCAAGTAGAATTCTTAGCACTTGAGGGTGAAAATGGAAAACAAATAAGAGCCATGGAACAAAGAATTGGAAAGTGATTTAAACAGCTTGGCACAAGAGGTACAAAACCTTGCCCAAGCAATAAGCCCCCTGAAAATTATAATGGATCAAACAGAAACCAATGACTCCATGAGACAACAAGAAACAAAGTCTAAAGATTCAAAAAAACAATATAAGGCAATATAAAGTATCTAATAGAAAAATAATAATAATCTGAAAAACAGGTTTAGGAGAAAAAATAAGAATCATTGGACTATCTGAATGCAATGAGAAGGAGCCTAGACATACTATTTCTTTTTAATATTTTATTTTTTCCAGTTACATAATTTCATTCTTTTTTTTTAATTTTTGAGTTCCAAATTCTTTTCCTCCCTCCTTCCTCTCACCCTTCATTGAGAAGGCAGGAAATTTAACATAGGCTATACATGTGCAGTCTTACAAAGCATTTCCGTATTATTCATGTTGTGAAAGAAAACACAGAACCAAAAAAAAAAAGAAAGAAAGAAAGAAAGTGAAAAAGGTACACAACCTTTAGACGCTATCAGTTCTTCCTTGGGAGATGAAAAGCATTTTCCACCATAAGTCCTTCAGAATTGTCTTGGATCATTATATTGCTGAGAATAGCTAAGTCATTCACAGTTGATTATCATACAATACTGCTATTACTGTTCTTCTGGTTCTACTCGTTCACTTTGCATCAGATCATGAAAGTCTTTCCAGGTTTTTTCTGATGACATCTTGGTCATCATTTCTTATAACACAATAGTATCCCATCATGATCATACACAACAACTTGTTTGGCCATTTCCCAATTGATGGGCACCCCATCAATGTCAAATTCTTTGCCTCCACAAAAAGAACTGCTAGAAATATTTTTGTACATGTAGGTCCTTTCCCTTTTTTAATTGCTTTGGCACACATACCTAGTAGCTGTATTACTGGGTCAAAGGGTATGCACGGCTTTATAGCTCTTTAGGCATACTTCCAAATTGTTCTCCAGAATGGTTGAATCAGTTCACAAGTCTACTAACAGTTTATTAGTATCCTAATTTTCCCACATCTCCTCCAACATTTGTCATTTTTTTCAGTCATATTAACCAATCTGATAGGTGTGAGGTGGTACCTCAGAATTATTTTAACTTGCATTTCTCTAATAGTAATTTAGAGTATTTTTCATATGACTATAGATAGTTTTCATTTCTTTATCTAAAGCTGTTCATATTCTTTTACCATTTATCAATTGGTGAATGACTTGTATTCTTAGAAATTAGACTCATTTCTCTACATATTTGAGAAATGAAACCCTAGAGAAACATGCTGTAAAAAAATTTTTCACAAATCATAAAAAAAGAAAAAGATCTACATGTACAAAAATACTTATATCAGCTCCTTTGTGATGGCAAAGAAGTGGAAATTGAGGGGATGCCCATCAATTGGGGAATGGCTGACCAAATTGTGGTATATGAAAATAATGGAATACTATTGGGTTATAAGAAATGACAAGCAGGAAGATTTCAGAAAAAAATTGGAAAGACTTACATAAATTGATACAAAGTGAAATGAGCAGACCCAGGAGAACACTATACACAGTAACAGCAACGTTGTGCAATGATCAGCTATGAATAACTTAGCTCTTCTCAGTAATACAATGATCCAGCACAATTCTAAAGGACTCATGATAGAAAATGCTATCCACATCCAGAGAAAGAACTGATGTAGTCCGAATGCAGATTGAAGATACTACCTACACTTTCTTTATCTTTTTCATGGTTTTTTTTCTTTTCATTTGTTTCTTCTTTCACAACATGATTAAAATGGAAATATGTTTTACATGATTATACATGTATGACCTATTTAAAATTCTTACCTATTATTGAATCCAAAGGGTTATAAAACTGTGCATATCCTTTGATCCAGCAAAACCACTACTAGGTCTGTATCCCAAAGAGATTTTTTTTAAAAAAAGGAAAGGATCAATTTTTGCAAAAATATTTATGGTGGTTTTTTTTGTGGTGGCTAAGAATTAGAAATTGGAGGGATGCCCATCAATTGGAGAATGGCTAAACAAGCTGTGGTATGTGATTGTGATGGAATTCTATTGTGTAATAAGAAGTGACAAGCAGGATGATTTCAGAAAAACCTGAAAAGACTTACATGAACTGATGCAAAGTGAAGTGAGCAGAACCAGGAGAATGTTGTACATAGTAACAACAATATTGTATGATGAAGAATTGTGAATGACTTAGCTATTCTCAGGAATATAATGATCCAAGACCATCCCAAAAGATTCATGATGAAGCATGCTATTCACCTCCAGAAAAAGAACTGATATTTTCTAAATACAGACTGAAGCATGATATTTCTCACTTTCTTTTTCTCTTTCTTTGTTTTTGTTTGAGTCTTCTCATACAAAATGACTAACATGAAAATGTTTTACATGATTGCACATGTATAACTTATATTGGAATCCTTGTCATCTCAGGGAGGGGGGATGGGAAAAAGGGAGGGAAGTATAGAATTTGGAATTCAAAACTTTTTTAAAATGTTAAAAATTGTTTTAACATGTAATTGGGGGGAAATAAAATACTATTTTGAAATATACTTACCTTTTTAGGGATGGGCACAGGGAGGAAGGGAGAAAATTTGGAACTCAAATTTTTTTCAAATGAATGCTAAAATTTGTCTTTACATGTAACCAGAAAAATAAAAAACCATTTCAAATTTTTTCAGTTATGATTACTAACTATTTTGCTCCATCATTTCATCATTTCCCCCATTTATCTCTCTCTCTGTCTCTCTCTATCTCTATCTCTATCTCTCTCTCCATCTCTTTCCCTCCATCCTTCCCTTTCTCTCTCTCTCTCTCCTTTCACCTTGTTCTTCCCCAAAATTGTTTTGGTTCTAATCACCACTTCCCTCAATTTGCCCTCTCTTCTATCAGCCCCCTTTCTCTTATGCCCTTCTCCTTTTACTTTTTGTAGGGAAACTGAATGTGTGTGTGTGTGTGTGTGTGTGTGTGTGTGTGTGTGTGTGTGTATTCCCTCTTTGAGTCAATTCCTATGAGAGTAAAGTTCATGCATTGTCAGCCAACCCTTCCCCATTTTCTCCTCCACTGTAAAAGTTCTTCTGTGCCTCTTTTATGTGAGATAATACCCAATTCTACTTTTTCCCCCTTCTCCCAATGCACTCATTTTTTGCCCTTTAATTTTATTTTAGATATCATTCCATAATAGTCATCTCTCTTTCTCACATTTTAATTTTTTTAGATATCACACCATCATAGTCAAATCATGCCCATGCCCTCTGTCTATGTATACTCATTCTTGCTATCCTAATAGTGATTAAGTTCTTAAGAGTTAGAAATATTTTCTATGTGGAAATGTAAACAGTTTAGCCTCACTGAATTGCTTATGATTTCTCTTTCCTATTTACGTTTTATGCTTCTCTTGAGTCTTCTATCAAAGTCAAATTTTCTATTCAGCTCTGGTCTTTACATCTGGAATGCTTGAAAGTCTTCTATTTTATTAAATATCCATTTTCCCCTGAAGGAATATACTCAGTTGTGCTTGGTAGGTGATTCTTGGTTGTAATCCTAACTCCTTTGCCCTCTGCAATATCTTTTAATGAAGAATCTGCTAAATCTTGTGTTATCTTGACAATGTCTCCACAATATTTGAATTGTTTCTAGCTGCTTGCAATATTTTATCTTTGACCTGAGATCTTTGGAATTTGGCTATTACATTTCTGGGAGTTTTTATTTGGGGATCTCGTTCAGGAGGTCATCAGTGGATTCTTTGAATTTCTATTTTACGTCCTGGCACTAGGATATCAGGGTACTTTTGCTTGATATTTCCTTGAAAGATTATGTCTACACTCTTTTTGTTTATCATGACTTAAATTATCTCTCATTGATCTATTTTCCAGGTCAGTTGTATTTCTAATGAGAAATTTCACATTCTCTTCTATTTTTTCATTCTTTTGATTTCAGGGGGGAAGGTTGTTGTTGTTTCTTCATGTATCATGGAGTCATTAGCTTCCACTTACCCCATTCAAATTTTTTAAAAAATCATTTTCTTTAGTGAGCTTTTGTGCCTCCTTTTCCATTTGGTCAATTCTACTTCTTGAAGAGTTCTTTTCTTCAGTGAACTTTTGCACATATCTTTTTCTATTTGGCCAATTCTGCTTTTTAAGGTGTTCATCTCTTCAGTGGATTTTGTATCATTTGGCCTATTCTGTTTTTTTAATGTATTTTTTTCTTCAATATTTTTGTGTCTCTTTTACCAAGTTGTCGACTGATTTTTCGTGATTTTATTTTTGCGTTACTCTAATTTATTTTCCCAATTTTTTTCTACCTCTTTTATTTTATTTTTAAACTTCTTTTTTGAGCTCTTCCAGGAATTTTTTTTTGGGCCTGAGACCAATCCATATTTCTCTTCTTTGATGCTTTGCATGTAGCTGTTTTGACAATGCTATCTCCTGAGTCTGTGTCTTGATCTTTCTTCTCACCGTAATAACTTTCTATGGTCAAGTTGTTTTTTGCTCATTTTTCTAGCCTATTTCTTCACTCTTAACTTTATGTTAAATTCGGATTCTGTTTGCAGGGAGCCGGGGTAGGGAATGAGGGTGGGGGAGAGGAACTGTCCCAAGCTTCAGGTTTTTTGTGAGTTATTTTCAGAGCTAGTTTGGGGATTCTGTAAGTTTTCAGTTCTTCCCAGCTGGTATGATCTAAGGAGAAATGTGTTCATTGTTCTCCTAGCCTGCACTTTGCTTTGTGAGTGACCACAAGCACTCATCTACCCTGCAGTCATGCTCCTCATCCTGGATCTGTGATCCAGAACTGCATATTAGCAATGTAACAGAGTCCTGCAATCAGTGCCAGTAAACAGTCCCTGTAATCTTCTTCTGACCAGTTGTTTGATCCCTTTACCATCTCGGAAGTTTCCATTGCCAATTCAATCAACCCTAAAACCTGCTGCTCATTTATCATTTATCATTTATCATTTATCATTTATCATTTATCATTTACCTGTGCTAGACTGCACTCCACTCTCTTCCCAGTGAGATAAACCTGCCAACCTTCTAAGTTGTCTTGGGGTGGAAAATTGTTTCACCCTGTCCTTTTGTTGGCTCTGGGCCTCCAGAATCCATGTTGAGGTGTTGTTTTAAAGTTGTTTGGAGGGGAATTTGGGAGAGTTCAGGCTACTCCCTACCTTTACTCTGTCATCTTGGCTCTGCCTCTAGACATGATAATTAAGGAAATCTTAAAAGAAAAACTGCCTGGATCTCTTAAAACCAAAAAGCAAAGTAGAAATACAAAGAACACACTGGTCATTTCCTGGACTAAATCCCAAAATGAAATCTCTCAGGAACATCACACCCCAATTCCAAAGTTTTTAGGTCATACAAAAAAAAATATTTCAAGCAGCCAGAAAAAAAAAAAGAATTCAAGTACTAAGAAGCCATAAAAGTATCACACTTAATTTAGGAGCCACCTCTATAGAAGGGCTAGAAACTTCATATACAATATTCCAGGAGGAAAATAATATCTCCTTACTGCCCAGGATGACTTACCCAAGAAAATAGAACATAATGCTCTGGGGAAGGAGGGAACATTGAGAGTGGAAAAGGGAGAATGGCCTTTAATGAAATAGAGGGCCTTTAACCTGCACAGAAACTTTGAAGATCAAACACAGGAGCAAAGATAAACATGATAAAGATAAACAATGATATAGACTAAGTAAAGATAAACTACTTACATCTAATATAGGGAGAAGATACACATGTCCCTTCTGAACTTTAGCATCATCAAGGGTCATAGAGGGAGTTCAATCAGATAAACCCTAGGAGTGGGAATATTACATTTGAGAAAATAATGGAAATGGAGAGGAAGAGGAATATACTGTGCAGGGAAGAGAAATGACAGGGGAAAATATCTTATATAATCACAGTACACAAGTAAACATCTATACAAACAAGAAGGAAGGGGGGAAGCTAAGCAGCACTGTGGATAGAGCACAAACCTAGAGTCAGGAGGACCTGAGTTCAAATAGAGCAGGAAATGTAATAAATCTACCATAAAATCATTAACTAGTTGTTGCACTTAAATGGTAGGTTGACATCTAAAATAAGTTCTATGTTACTACTTCAAAACATTTCTACTGATGCTTTTCTATATGAAACTGGAAAATAACTGTCAATGATCCTCCACAGGAATCAGGGACATCTGCAAAGGTGGGAAGGACCAGGAAGAAATATAAAGACAGAGTGGTATAGTACCCACTTCAGTTAATTCCCCAAGATCCATTAAAATTGGCAGATGAAGTCCCTAAAAAGCAACTATTTTTTTCCATTAGAGCTCTAGGGATAATCCTGAAGAGCCAGGTGCTCTAGCAGCATCTCTCAAAACCTCACCAGTATGTTCCCCATTAATTATCAGTAGACACAGTATATTCTGGAATGACTATTTCTTGTGATTATTTAAGTGAGCACAAAAAGAAATCAGCTAGCTTATTTTACATAGAATAACTTGATACTTTTCTTATGGAGAACTATTAAAAAGATTCTTAAGAGACTTTCATCAGTTTCTGAAGTGAATTAAGTACTATGAAGCTGAATATCCAGACAAATGAAGAGATGTTATCAATTCTTATATTGCAAGTTGAAGATCCTCTCTCCATTGCAAAATAATTTCCTCCCATATCTTTGTTCTTGAACCAAGAGTCCTGCCCTCCACTCTTCCCATCCTCTAGTGTTCTGTGCTCAATAGCTAACCCTAACCCTAAACCTGTTTAGGGTTATACACCAATTTTTATTGTATATTCTTCAGTTCTCCATAAACAGAGCTAACTTGGGTTGACTACAGAATGGCTGCACAAGTATCTTGACTATCTCATAATAAAAATTTGAGGACCAAATGAGATAATGTATATAAATTCCTTTGCAACAACAACAAAAAAAACTCTGTAAATGCTAGCTGACTACTTTCATACTTGGAGGGAGAGAGTATTCTAAAGAGTAATCAGGCTTATTAGAAAATTTTTCAAGAAATAAAAACTTCCATTCTATAAAGCTCCTATAGCTTTATAGGTCACACTATTTAAAAAAAAAAAAAAGAACATGGAAGAGAACCAAGTTAACCTCCTTCTGACTCTGTGTAAAGCCCAAGGCAATAACTTCCCAGAAGTCTTCAGTGGAACCTGCAACATTCTCATCTCCTCTCCTTTACACAAAATTTGCTCCTTTGTGTAAGCCCACTATCCTAAACAAAGGACACTGAATTTATAAAAGCATGAAAAAGGTAGAGACAGAGAGCACAGAGTTTTAAAAATCGTAATTTGGGAAATAGCTCTTCCAGATTTCAAGTCACACTAAAAAAACAGTAATCAAAACTAATTGATGAATGCTTTTAGAAACACAAGAGTAGATTGGCACAACAGAGTGGATAAGGAGGAATCAGAAAAGTTCAAACTCAATAATCCAATATTAGATAAGCCTCAGAACATGATTTCCTTGAGGAAGAACTTTTTTTTTTTTAACAAACATTGCTAGGTAAACAGCGATGAAGTTTGGCAGAAATTAAGCTTAGGCCAACATCTTCCACTAACCATGCATTTTACAATAAGCTCAAAATGCTGACACAACCTGAATGTTAAAGATCACACTATTTTAAAAAAACAAACACATGGAAGAGACTCAAGTCAGGTACCTTTCACAGCTATGATTAAGAGGATAATTAATAGCCAATCACGGAATAGAGATGATGACAAAAGACAACAGTTTCCATTGCAAGAAAATGAAAAGCTTTTGAACTAACAAAATCAATACTACTAGGATAAGAAGGGAAAATTTTTTACATTAAATATCTCTGATATTTAAGATGTATGATAAACTATACTAACATATAATATCAATGGATCACTCACCAAAAAGTATCAACAAATAGTTCTTAAAGAAAAAATTTTAAATCACTAATAATCAAAGAAGTACAAATCAAGATAACTTTGAAGTTTCATTTCACACCCATAAAATTTACAAAGATGACAAAATATAAGAATAATAAATGTTGAATGGTTTGTGGAAAAACTAGTATAAATACACTATTGATGGAGCTATGAAAATTCTGAGAAAACATTTTGGAGTTATGCTAAGAACTTGACTAAAATGTCTATCTCCTGCTGACCTAGTGATCAAATTGTTAGGCACATACTTCCAGAAGGTCAGAAATGGAAAGGATGCCAAAAACAGTAAAGAAATATTTATAGCAATGCACCTTCAGTAAATAATTTATTGTTGAATTCTATCTTTAATAGTAAAGAACAAATTTTTGAATTAGATATTAGCCAACCAAATTTTGAAACATGAATGTAGTAAAACATTGCTGAAAAATAGCATTTAATCTTCTTAAGAATGTCTAATAGTGACATTCAAGACAAGAATCATATTGTGTACAAAGAATAATAATCCCATTTGAGTTGAGAGAAATGAGCTGAAGAACACAGAAAAAGATGGATGTTTTTTTCATAATTCTCTTTCTTCACAGAGAAATGAACACAGAAGAATACTTCTGTACATATACATATATGGCTGTATACACACAGCTGTCAAGAGAAAGAGAGATGTGAATTTTTCCTTATTTTGAGGGTATAACATAAAGGTAATGGGTGTTGCCATACTGGGATACACTAATAGAAAAATAGCCATTAACATGAGGAATATGTACTTAAGGAATTTCAAGTAAGACATGAAATGAGTTGAAGGTGAGGGATGAAGTAGATAAGAACCACAGACTAAGGTAGATTAAAGGGAAAATAGAAGGCATTGGAAGGGAGGACTTACATAATCATAGGTCCTAGTGTTGCAAAAGGGTCTTGGAGATCTTTTAACAATCACTGGACCTTTAAACAGGATGGTCCTTGAACAACTGGTCCTTTTGTTTTGACACTCTTCAGTTAATTGAAAGTATGTATAAAATTCTATTACTAACTCAATCATCCGCAGATTGTAGAGTGAACCAGTATTGAGCAGTGTGGAAAAGACTTATACACCTTCACACAGTATGTATTAACCTACCTTCCACAAAAGAGATGAAAAGTATCTCATATACAGTTTTGATTAGTGAAAAACTCTTCAAGGACAGGCTAGAAAGATGATACTCAGAAAGTTCTGACAAGAGAATGAAGCAAAGGGGGTAATCAAAGTGGGAAGATATAATATGCTTTTCCTCCCATTATGAGTCACAACATTGGGTTATCACTCAGTAATACCTTCTAAACTAAGAATCAGGTAAGTATTGAACTGTGAAGTACAAAATATGAGATTCCCAAAAGACTCTCTTACTTGATCACTTTTTCAAATCCAGGAATTAGAAAGGTCCTCAAGTTTGGCAAGTATGGTGAAGTTTAAAGGGCAGTGGAAGAGCTTAGTGTCTGTAGAACAATCAATATGAGTTTTCAATAATCAATAAGAAACTTCTTATCCATCTTGTAATATGCTGCCTGCCTCTGTAAGAGTAATTCAGCTCAAGAGCACAAGAGACCTAAATAAAAGGGTCTCTGGGGTGGCAGAAAATACCGATTGGATAACTTTTAAAAGGATGTTTTTCCATGCATAAACAGGAGGCAATATCCTTGGGGATTTTGTCTCCTGAGTTTGTTCCTTTTTGCTCCCTCATTTCCTATATGTACCATTTTCTCTCTTCAATTTCAGAACCCTAGACAGTAGCAAATTCCTCAGAAATATCATGCTCCTTATTGTCTATCACTAACATGCTAACCTTTCTGACAATGCAATTCCTGTCACACTCCTTTTAAGGACCATGGAAAGTAATACACCTTAATTTCCCATATCTCCAGTTATTGTTCCTTTCTTATCAGATTCCTATTAATAAAACAGTATTCACTTCATGAGGTAAACAAGAGAAATTGGAAATGAGTTTTTAAGGAAAAGAAACTGAGTGACCCATGTTGTAAAAATAATAATAATAACCCATATTCATATTGTGCTTAGAGGTTTTCAAGAACCTTTACTCACTACAGCTCCGTGAAGTAGATAGAACAAGTAACTTTATGGCATTTTGTACATGAAGAAATTGAGACTCAGCATGGGAAAATGCCATGCCTGTAATCACACAACTAGAAACTTTCAGGAATAGTATTCAATCCCAGATCTCCTGATTCTAAATTTATCTATCCATCCATCAACAAACATTTATTAAGTACTATTATGTACACTGTTCAAAGCATTAGAAGTGCAAAAACAAAATAGAAATGATTCCTGCATTCAATGATCTCAAATTTTGAAGATGGAGATAACATATACATATATAGATAAATATAAGACATATTAAAATCAAATATTAGGTAACCTAGTTGGAGGAAAACATGAGCACTGGGGAACCAGAAAAAGACTGCAGAAGGTAACACAAGCAAAATCTTAAAGGGTACTGGTGGTTGCATGAGGTAGAAGTAAGGAAGGGATCTCCTCAGACCGTTGGGTACCTGTGAAAGCATTGTGGGGTCAGAATTAGCAAATAAGCTACATTTGGAAGTCCCAAATACAGATAAATTATAGAGGGCATGAAGGGTATTGATGTGTAGGTTGACTAGAAAAGTCAAAAAGAATGGCCAACTCATGAGGATCTTTAAACAGCTAACAAAGGAGTTTATATTTATGTCAGAGGTAAGTTAATTGAATTCAGAGTGACATCATGTCTTTTGTTATATACTATCCTGTGTTTTAGGGATTTTTGCCAATGTATACAGTGTTTTCATTTATTCAGAGGTTATTATTTAATAATATTACTTGTTAATTTATATTCATTGAATTATTACTATAAATGAGTTATTATATTAGTAGCTATAGAGGAAGAATAATGAGATAGTCTATTCCCTCAAAAGAGCTATAGGGTAATAGCAGAAATAAGCAATATATGTAGATAATTCAAGGAAAATTTTAAAAATCAAATAAGTACAAATTGCTATAATAGTTCAAGAGTGGAAAGGATTGCCATCAGGATCAGCCATGAAGCCTTCAAGCCCGGAAACTGAAACAGGGTCAGTCTGAAACAGGGACAAGAAGAGTTCCCAAACCCATAGGGTAGGGGAGTAACAGTCTGACTTTATGTTGGGATCAGAAAGGTTCTAACTGGCAGCTCTATCTCTCAGTACAGTCTACTGATTTATGAATCCAGGATTGACTGACAAGGGAACTTGAACCTAGGAATAGTGTTCTAGGGCAAGGTTTGGTCACAGACTCTAAGCTGTGTATTGAACAAGGAGCAAGTACAGAAGCAAGAAGACATCTGGGTGTCTGTGATTCCTAGAGTGCACTGGTAGAGAGGTTAGGTTCAGCCCCTAGCTCAATCTAAGCCAGAAGCAAAATGACTAGGACCAGACTCCCAGAAGAAAGGAGAGTGTGCAGTTTTATTAATACAATTGTTCTAGAAAACAAATTGAAAAGAGATTTAAGAACCTAGATGAAATCCATGACAAAAAAAGACCCAAAAATCACATTTCAAAAGAAAACTGTCCAGATCTCTTAGAACCAAAGGGCAAAGTAAGAAGAGAATCTACCAGTTACCTCCTTTAAAAAATCCAAAAATAACAGCTCCAAGAAACATCATAGTCAAAATCCAAAGCTTTGAGATTAAGGGAAACAATACAACTGGAAGCAGCCAGAGAGAAAGAATTTAAGTACTGGGGAGTCGTAGTCAGTATTACACAAAACTTAGCAGCCATCATTTGAAAGAAAGAGAGAGTTTTGAATAAATATTTCAAAGGACAAAAGATATAGGTTTACAAGCAAAATTAGTATAATTTTGCTCACCAATCAAAATAGTATAAACTTTGGGGATAAAGTAGAGGGGAAAGGGGAAGAACCTTTACTAAGATAAAGCACTACCCAGCATTCCTGATTTAAAAAAAAAAAACTTTGAAATACAAACACAAATCAAAAACATAAAAGAAACAAATAAATTGAACAATAAAAAATAAATTAAATAAAAATGAACTGTTTCTATTCTATTATAAGATGATAATTATGTTCCCTTAGAACCTGCAAGGCATGGCTGTAATTTCTTTGTAGGAATTGACCATGTATTGAAGCATAAAACTACACAAGCAAATGCACAAAAGAAAAAATATTGAATATATCTTTTATGGACCACAATTCAAAATAAATCATATTCATTGGAGAAAAGTTGTTAAAAATTAGAAACCACAATAAGGAATAATTAAAGATGAGATTAAAGAGACTAAAAATTAGAACTGAGATAACTCGATCCTAAAGAATGGATACGTCAAATCATAGAAACAAATATCAATTTTATTACAGATAATGACAACAATGAGACAATATACACAAATTTTCTGGAACATGGGCAAAATGTCCCAAAATACTTAGGGAAATTTTTATATTTCGAAAGAATTTGATCAAAAAAGAGAAAAATAACAGATCAAGAAATTGGGCATGAAATTTTTAAAAAATTAGAAAATCAAGAAATACCAATCCACAATTAAACTTTAAGATAGAAATCTTTAAATCAAAGAAAAAGATTAACAAAATTAGAAGAAAAACTTGAACTAAAGATAAAAAGAGTCAGTTTAAAAAAAATCAGCAAATTTGTTTTTTTAAATAAATTGGGAAATCAAATTAACAGCATCAAAAATTTTAAAGTGAATTAACCTCAAATAAAGAAGAAAAAAAATATTAGAAATTATTTTGCCCAATTTTATATGAGTAAGAATAATCATCTAAATGAAATGGATGAATATTTATAAAAATATTAAATGCTTAAAATAAAAATAAATAAATAGAGGATAACCCTATCTCAGGAAAAAAAAAGTGAACAGAATATAAATGAGAGTCAAAAGAAAAATAAAACTGTCACTATATGGACATCACAATGAATTCTACAAACATTTAAATAATGACTAATTCCTATATTACAAAATCTATGTGAAAATGTAGGAAAATAAGTGGTATTGCCAAATTCCATCTAGGTTACAAATATCATCTTTATACCATATATATAGGTATTGTTGGCTTATTGACTTGATACCCAAACCAAAGACAATCAAACTAGAAAAAGAAGACTATATAGATCAATATCTCTAATGAATTTTAATGCAAACTTTTAAAAATATTAACAAAGTGATTACAACACATATCACAAAGGTTATACAATATGACCAGGCCAGACTTAAACCATTAATGCAGCACTGGTTCAATAATAGGAAAACTATAAACATAATTGACCATATTAATAACAAAAACAACTAAAGTCAGATAATTGTATTAATAAATATGTAAAAAGTTTTCTACTAGATACAACATCCGTTACTGTTTAAAAAAAAAAACACTAGAAAGCACAATAATAAAAAATTTTTCCCAAATATAGATAGTATGTCTCTAAAATGAAAAGTCAGCATTATATGTACTAGAAATAAACTAAAGGTCTTTCCAGTAAGAAAAGAGGTAAAGCCAGGATGTATATTATCACTATTACTGTTCAATATAGTGATGGGATTGCTAGCTATAGAAATATGACAAGAAAATGAAATTGAGGGAATAAATATATGCAAAAAAGAAGTAAAGTTTCATTTTTCATGGGTGATATAATTATTTACTTACAGAATCATAGAGAATCAACTAAAAATTAATTGAAACAATTAAAACTTCAGCAAAGATTCAAGGAATTAAATAACCCCACTGAAATCATCAGCATATCTGTAAACTGCCCATAAAATCTAGCAGCTATAGAAAGAGAAATTCCAATTTAAAAAACTACAGAGTATGTAAAAACTTGGGAAACTTCCAAGACTTTATGAATACAGTTACAAAACACTCTTTACACAAATGAATAGATCTAAATAATTTGAGAAATAGTAATTACCCATGGATAAACCAAGCCAACATAACAAAAATGATAATATTACCTAAATTAATTTACTTATTCAGTGTCAGCCTCATCAAACTACAAAAGGAGTACTTTATAGAACTAAGGAAAAAATTATAACAAAATTTATGTGGGTAATAAAAATCAAGAATCTCAAGGGAAATCATGAAAAAAAAAGTGAAGAAACTTCTCTCGTGGGCAGAGCCAAGATGGCGGAGTAAAAGCAGTGACTTGTTTGAGCTCTCCCCCAAACTCCTCCAAATACCTATAAAAAATGGCTCTAAACAAATTTTAAAGCAGCAGAATTCACAAAAAGACAGAGTGAAACAAATTTCCAGCCCAAGAAAACCTGGATGGTTGATCAGAAAGGTATATCATGCCGGGCGGGGAGAGGAGTGCAGTTCAGTGTGGGTGCGCAGGCCACAGCAAACCCAGAGCAGGCCTCAGAGGACTGAATCTCAGGCAGCTGTGGCACTTTTCAGACTTCTCAACCCATGAAAGCCAAAGACAACTTAGAAGGTCAGTGGGAAAAGTCTCTTTCTGTGGTAGTGAGAGAAGGTTGGTGGGGTTCCAGCCCCATCCCGAGTTCAGCCCTGGGGCGGTGGCTGCCTCTTGAGCTTTCAGTCCACAGACTGAGGGGGAAATGAGTGGCTGATCAGAGCGGGATTGCAAGGTTCTCTCTGCTGGTGCAGGATTCTCTTGCTTTGCCATGCTTGGATCTGGGTCACAGTTCTGGGTGTCAGTCTTGGGGCGAGGAGGAGGGCTGGCATGGTGGTGCTTGTAGTGGTTGTGGAGAGGAAACCCTCCTCACAGTTAAAAGACAGAAAAGAGTGCTTGTGGTCACTCATAGACGAGAGCACAGGCCAGGAAACACCTCGCCCTTGATCATAGCACCTTGGAAGAACTGAAAATTTACAGGTCCCTAGAAGTATCTCTGAACACAGCTGCACAAATCCCCTGAAGCTTGGGACAGTATATTCTCCACACTGGAAACAGACCTCTACCTTAACAAAGAGTTTATAATTCAAGTAATTGGCCAGGATCATGAACAAGCAGCACAAAAAGAGTCAGACTATATTATCTTACTTTGGTGACAAAGAAGATCAAAACACACAACCAGAAGAAGACAATGAAGCCAAAGCTCCTACAACCAAAGCTTCCAAGAAAACTATGAATTAGTCCCAAGTCATGGAACAGCTCAAAAAGGATTTTGGGAAGCAAGTAAAAGAAGTAGAGGAAAAACTGAGAGTGATGCTAAAGGAGACCCAAAAAATGCTGAAGAAAATAACACCTTAAAAAATAGCCTAACCCAAATGGCAAAAGAGGTCCAAAAAGTCAATGAGGAGAAGAATGCCCAAAAAAGTGAAACTGGCCAAATGGAAAAGGAAGTACAAAAGCTTATTGAAGAAAATACTTCTTTAAAAAAATGGAATGGAGAAATTGAAAGCTAATGACAATTTGAGAAATCAAGGCACTGTAATAGTAATCCAAAAAAATGAAAAAATAGAAGAGAATGTGAACTATCTCATTAGAAAAACAACTGACCTGGAAAATAGATCCAGGAAAGAGAACTTAAAAATTATTGGACTATCTGAAAGCCATGATCCAAAAAAGAGTCTAGACATCATCTTTCAGGAAATTATCAAGGAAAACTGGCCTGATATTTTAGAGCCAGAGGGCAAAATAGAAATTGAAAGAATCCACCAATCGATCCCCAAAGGAAAACTCTTAGGAATATTGTAGCAAAATTCCAGAGTTCCCAGGTCAAGGAGAAAATATTGCAAGCAGCCAGAAAGAAACAATGCAAGTAGTGCAGAAACACAATCAGGATAAAACAAGATTTAGCAGCTTTCTACAATAAGGATCCAGAGGGGATGGAGTATGATATTCCAGAAGGCAAAGGAGATATACAACCAAGAATCACATACCCAGCAAAACTGAGTATAATCCTTCAAGCTAAAAAATGATCATTCAATGAAATAGGGAACTTTCAAACATTCCTGAGGAAAAGACCAGAGCTGAATAGAAAGACTCAAGTGAAGCATGGAAGAGATAAACAGGAAAGAGAAATCATAAGAGACTCATTAAGGTTGAACTGTTTACATTCTTGCAGGAAAAGATGATATTTGTAACTCATGAGTCCTTTGTCAGTATTAGGGTAGTGGGAGGGGAAAAAATTATATATATGTATAGATAGATAGAGGGCACAGGATGAGTTGAAGATGAAGGGGTGATATCTGGAAAATAAAATTAAGGGGTGAGAGAGGATTATACTGGAAGAAGGAGAAAGGGAGAAGTAGAGTGGGGTAAATTACCTCACATGAAACAGGCAAGAAAAGGCTTTTACAGTGGAGGAAAATGGGAGAAGATGAGAGGGAATGAGTGAATCCTATTCTCAAAGGATTTGGCTTAAGGAGGGAATAACATGCACAATGGGGTATGGAAATCTATCTTACCCTAAGGGAAAATAAGGGGGAAAGGTGACAAGAGAGCAGGGTATTGATAGAGGGGAGGGCAGATTGGGGCAGGGATAATCAAAAGCAAACACTTCTGAAGAGGAACAGGGTCAAAAGAGAGAATAGAATAAATGGAAGATACGATAGGATGAAGGGAAATATACTTAGTTTTTCACAATAGGACTGCTGTGGAAGTGTTTTGCCTGATTACACATCTATAACTTGTTTCGAGATGCTTGCTTTTCAATGAGGGTGGGTGGGGAAGGAGGAAGGGAGAAAATTTGTAACCCAAAGTTTTAAAAACACATGTTAAAAATTAAAAAAAGAGAGTTGCTACAAATATTTTACAACATATAGGTTCTTTTCTGTTTCCCCTAATTATTTTTGGAAATAGACCTTCTAGTGGTATTGCTGGATCAAAGGGTATAGGTAGTTTAATAACTCTTTGGGCATAATTCCAGAGTTCTCTCCAAAATAGTTGGATCAGTTCACAATTCCACCAACAATGAATTAATGTCTGTTTTTTCTACATCCACTTCAACATTTGTCACTTTCCCTCTTCAATCATTTTAGCCACTCTGATAGGTGTAAAATGATATCTCAAAGTTGTTTTAATTTATATTTGTCTAATTAATAATGCTTTAGAGTATTTTTCATATGAATATAAATTGTTTTGATTTCTTCATCTGGAAACTTCATATATAAATACATGTTCTTGAAATGGTCTTTTTTTTTTTTTTGCCACTTCTCTCTTCTCAATATGCTGTAGCCTACTTATCCCAACCATACATCTTTCTCATGCCTTTTGAACCAACACAACATAATATTACAATCTAGTATTGAACAGTGAGCTTTAGGCAAAAAAGTATAATCTGAGTTGAGAGAAGGGGGAGATCAGTATGGACTAGGATAGCCAGCAAAGTTCCCATACAGAGTTGAGCCTTGAAGGATGGACAATTTTGATAGATGGAAACCTGGGGGCTGGGGACAAGTCCTGGCCTGAAGATAGATAGTAAAGGCTTCTGGAAGTGGGAATAATAGTAATTATCATATGACTTGGCCACAAGGGACTACTTGGAGCACTTTTTGCCTTCCATAACTGAGGAAATGTCTACTACCTTACTAACTGGTAAGTCAGAGTTTCTCCCATCTGACTTTGCTGAAAAAAAAACCAACTCAGATCCAGGACCTTCTTTCTAAAGACAACATGCTTTATGCTACAAATGCAAATATTTTTGTAAGTCATTTGTACATATGGAAATACCAACACGTAAAATTCAAATAGGGTGTGAAGCTTTTTTATAAATTTTTTTATAAACACACCACTTCTTTGAAAACTATTTCCTGTCTTTAGTTAAAAGAGTTCAAAAAGAAATAATTAAGCTAGCTTATTTGCCAAAGGCTAAATTTGACATTTTTCTTAGGGAAAAAATGTTTTTTTTAAAATATTCTTAAGAGACTTTAATCAGTTTCAAAGTTGAATTGAATGATGTGAAGTTGAATTTTCAGATAAATGAAAAAGAGTTAAAGGTCCTTAGGCTATAAACTTTCTCAAGGACAACATTAAGATTTGAAGGTCACTCTGGCTATAAACTTTCTCAAAGACAAAATATTGTAAATAATTATGTGTCTGCTTCTTATTGATTTCATTTGTTAATAAATTGTATATGTTCAGTTTTTTGTTATTTGCTTCATTATGGAGAAATGAGTAATAATTATAGGAAAGATTTCTCTGGTATATTAAATAATTATTAAAATAAACTCAGATGAGGATTAAATTAATTAATGTGAAACATTAGAAATTTATCAAAATAAATTATTCAAATAGTCCTGGTTCACTCCAAAGTCCAGGAAGATGACAGTAAATAGAAAAATGAGTCAAATGGAAGGCTTAGGGGTGGCATAAAAGTAAGATTAGCCATATCCCATAATACTGCCTACACATGGAGGCAATGTAGCATGGCTATTCCTTTCTAACCTGATACATATAGTGACTGAATCTAGCTTTTTCTTCTCAATTTATAAGTACTCATCACAGTTTAAAGACTGTGCAAAGCAATATTAATGGCTTATATTTTTATTTCCATCTTAAAATATAAATTGCATTGTTTTAAAAGACCTTGCAATATAATTGATGTGTTGATTGGTTTTGCTTAGGTATATTTATTTATTACAAGGACAGGATCTCTGTGCTATATGGCCGTGAGACATGGAATTCAATAATCTGTGAATAATTAGAAATGTTGTTCATCCTTTCCTCTCAAAGAGGACCAATGACATCATGGGTGATGTCTTGATTTGCTCTTGAATTGGATTTAAGTGAGGCAGAGCTGTACAAAGTCATCTGCCTCACTCTATCCTTCAAAGTCATCAAAGTCCAGTGGGAAGACAAAAATCAAGATGATTGGCAATGGTCCAGAATAGAGTGGATAATCCTGGCCTTTCTAAATTAAGGTCTTTCTCAGGCCTTAAGTCTGTCTGAGGCAAGGCCCAATGATAAGGGGTGGGTAAGAGTTGAGACAAAAGGTGGCCAATTTACCATCACAAAAATCAATCTGGGAGGGGAAGATCTTCAAAGTTTCTGGCCAGAACAGAAAACAGTTGCTATTCACACTCATGCTAAGCAATCAAAATGTGCCATAGAGGTTTGGGCTGGAGGCTATTATTGACCATTCAATGAAAGCCAGAGTAAGTTGGGTTTAAAGGCACAGTCAGGTACCTCCATTTGAAATAGAGTGGGCTGGTCCAGAGAATCATTGGAATCCTTTAAAACCCTTATTTTTTAAGGCCTTTTTTTTAAGAGAACTATATTTCAAGAAATCATAAATGAAAACTGCACAGGACAAAAAAATATGTTTTCCCAGTTTTTAGGGAAAAAAATCTAGCCCTGTAAACCCCAAAATATCTTGCAAAATATAAACAACCAAAAATTATATTCTTACAGACAGAACACTCACATATAAAGATATGGTGCCCCAATTGGAAAGGGGACCGCTTGTGACAAAGAGTTGTAGTTGTGTATGACTTCAAGGGAGTCAGAATAGACATCTGTAGCCTCATCTTCCCCACCCTTCTCCAAGAGAGACTTTCATTCCTACCTGGTGGTTTTTTCAGAGCTAGTTTTGGGGGTCTGCAAGCCCTCAGTTCTTCCAAGGTGTCATGATCCAATGAGAGGTGTGGTCACTATTCTCCTGTCCTGGGCTCTGGTCTGTGAGCAATCACAAGCACTCTTATGCCCTGGAATCATGACCAGATCCCCTGTTCCCCACCTATAAAATATGATAGTAATAGCACCTACCTCCCAGAGTAGGGGCAACTGAATCAACTGCAGCTATTGGAGCTATACTTGAAGACGTACAAGGCAGGGGAAGGCATTGCCACTCCAGTATTTTTAAGCAAACCTTACCTCAAATGATCTAAAGCCACAGAGCTAGTAAAGTGTCTGAAGCTGGAATTGAACTCAGAGGCTGGATTTGAACTCAGATCTTCCTTATTCTAGGCCTAGTGCTCTATGCACTGAGCCATCTAACTGCTTCCTATATAAGTATAAATATCAACATATATCTTTAATTATATAAATATAAATATTTATATATTTAATTATACAAATATAAATATGCATGCATTTAATTATACAAATATGTATATTTAATTATGTAAATATAAATGCTCATACATTAATTATATAAATACTCACACATTTAATTATATATAAATACTTATATATTTAATTATATAAATATAAATGTGTATATATTAATTATATAAATATGTATATATTTGATCATATAAATATAAATATGTGTATATATTTGATTATATAAATATCTATAGATTTAATTATATAAACATAAGCATGTATGTATTTAATTATATAAATATTTATATATTTAATTATATAGATATTTATATATTTAATCATGTATTATTTAATAATCCTAGGATTATTACCAGCCTTTCCCTCTTGGAACTATTACCAGACCTCCCAGTCAGATACTTTCCCCACTCCATCATTTCTTAGTGCCAGAACGAAGGTACTAAGGAAATATTGTTAGTTAAATGAGTGTGACCTTTTAGGCTGGTAGTACCAGCAACTGATGGGGCTGTGTTATTTCAGCATGACCATTGGAACTCTATATTCTTCCCACTTCTAATGGTTCTCCTTGTCAATCGCTTTCTCATAATCATGTAACAAAGTGATGCTGTCTAGAGGAATGGGACTTAAAACTAAGGAGGACTTAGCATACCCTCTTACATGCTCTTTTCCCATATATAGCTTTTTCTCCTTTCTAAACTCTACTGGACATTCACCTCTACACTGTTGTTTCTAATCACTCTTTAATTCAATGACCCTTTATGACTTCTACCCTCCATTTTGCTTGTTGCAATTTAATTTTCACTTTAAAAATTATTTTGTTCTGTTATTACATTATATTAGGCAACCATAGCATAGATGATAGCAGGGTGGCCTTGAAGTCAGGAACACCTGAGTTTTAAAGTACCATCTCTGACATATACTGTTTTTATGAGCCTGGCTATAACATAAGCTGTTGGTGTCCCAGGCAACTCTATGACTCTAAGATGCAGAGAAAGTGCCAACCTGAATGGGTAAAGGAAGTTCCTCACTAGAACTTTCAGACACTAAAGAAATCCTACATTTAGTTAAAAAAATTATTTTACGTGTGTGTGTGTTCTGTCCCCTCAGTAAGACTATGAACTCTCTTAGAATACCTGTTTTTTATTTCTCTTATATCCTCTCTTTTGCCCTTCTCTTGAAACCCCCATCATGCCTCATATAGTTTTTGTACATAAGGGTTTCTCACACACTGATATCTGACTAATACCCTCAATGTATTATTGATTCCAAAATCTCCTATTTCCTCTTCTCTGACATATCTCTATTAAATTCTCTTCTTCTCTACCAATGTTCAGCTCTTGCCATATATGTCATATCCGTGAATGATGGAATTGTAGAATGTTAAAGACAAAAGGGATCTTAGACGTCCTTTCCTCCAAGCTTTTCACCTAAAGATGAGGTGAGAGAAGTAAAAGACTTGTGGACACCAAGCTATTAATTGATCATCAGGGTTAGAAACCAGATACTTTGATTCACTTGGTCTTCTTTCTACTACAACGTATTACCTTCACGATAAAAACATCTAGAATACCATCCCCACACACTAATTCTTAAAGAATTGTCCAAATTAATGCAGAAATGTTTGACTTTCCCTCCTCAATCATAGATATCGCATGACTATTCTATGTAATTTCCAAGACCTTAACTTTGACCTATACATGATGTCAGCACCCTACCATCCACTCAGGTCTTTCAAGGTCTATTCTCATGTATATGACATGTACATATATTAGTTTGTTGATTTTTGATCTTAAGTCCCAAATGGGTAGGAACCATACCAACAGAAACTTTTTGTATAGCACTCTCACAATTATGTACTTAACAAATTAATAAAAGTGACCAGATGATGATTATGACAATAATAATGATGACTGCATTATAATTATGTTAATATTATGATGACAAGTATGAGAGTGGGAGCTTATTAAGGGGAGAATCACCATACTAGGCATTCCCTGAGTTTGATAACCTTATATTTTCCTTTCTCTTAATCAGTCAGCATATGATAATGCATGGGTTATAACGCATTGGAGATGTTCTCTACCTTGTTCTGACAACTTTGGCATGAGGAAGCAAAGAGAAAGAGTAACTTTTTCCCCTTCTTCCCTAGAGAATCTCAGCTCTGGTCACCTCTGTGGTTAAAGTTAATGACTGCAATGGAATATGATTTCCCTGAGGTTTCTACAGAGTCAGCAACTTGTTTTTGCTCATTGTTTCTGTATAGGTGTCCACCTTCAGGGTTCTCTAGCTTTCATTCGGAGCCCTCACTGTAAAGTTGTTTGCATGGCCTACAGTCATCACCCCCTTGTTTTTTGGAAATCAGCTGAAGAATACAGGAGAGGTTTGGGAGGAAGTGAGCAGAATTGCCATGTTCTCTGATATCTTTTCACCTTCTTACTTTGTTCCATGTGAGAGCCTTTCTTGTTATAAATGTGGAGAAGGAAAATGACTACCCCCCTCCTTCCTTCAATTCTCTCTTTTTAACCCATTTGTATAGAAAATCCTAGTCTAAGTTGTTTTTTAGACTGCTGGGTTTCTTCCGCTACTACTTTTACTTAATTATTCCAGCACTTTATTCTTTGTAGTCTATCATTCCTTTTTAAGGTCTAATGGATTCTTCTGAATCTGACATTTAAAGGGATAGAAGAGACAGTACAGACAAAGACACTTTCCAGAGTATCTGAGATAACTTTTTTCCCCATGTCCAGAGTATAAAGGAGAGATTTCCATTCAAATTGTGATTTCCTTAATTTTGTCCATTTTGTTAATGATTGCAAAGGGGAAGGAAGAAATACTCTCTCCTCTGTATATACCTGCCTTTAAGTGCATTAATTGCATTAAGAAGAATATTTAATGTATATTTATCAATTTTATCTAATCCACAATTGTCTTGTGGCAGTGTAATTTCAGAAAAATAGCATTGCATTTAAACTAAGGCCACCAAGGTTCAAATTTCTGCTCTGTCAGTAATAAGCTTTGTGAGTTTGGACAAGTCACTAAGTGTCTCAGAAACCATTTCTTTCTCTATTTGACAAGATCTGTCCTTTCATATGAATAAGGGCATTCCAAGGGAGGGAAATCCCTTTAGCAGCGAATTACAATTTCCTCTGCAATTTATTGTCTTAGAGAGTTGCCTTAGACACTGAGAGGTTGAGCAACTCATCCAAGCTCACACAGCAGTATGTAACAGAGGTAAGTCTTCAACCTTGGTCTGCCCTAATCCTCAGATCAGCTCTTTATTTACCATGTCATGATTGCTTCTCTTCAACTATAAGATCAGCATAATCATATTTGTACTAGTTCTTTCTTTTTATACTTTGTCACTATGGAATTGTGGGTTATTGTTATAATTTTAATATCTTTCTAGGATTTGAATCTCATCTGCAGTATGATTTGGTGGAAGACATACCAGATTAATATCAAAGGCTTTATATTCCAATACCTGATCACTTCAACTCTCAGTTTCTTTTCTGGTTTGTTTGGTTTTTTTTGTTTTTGCTTTTAGGCAATTAGGGTTAAGTGACTTGCCCAGGGTCACACAGTAAGTGTCAAGTGTTTGGTCTAAGGCCAGATTTGAACTCAGGTCCTCTGGACTTCAGGGCCAGTGCTCTATCCACTGTGCCACCTAGCTGCCCCAACTCTCAGTTTCCTTATCTACAGTAGTAGCAGTAGTAGTAATAGTAGTAGTAGTAGTAGTAGTAGTAGTAGTAGTAGTAGTAGTAGTAACTAATTGGTCTAAGGTTCTTACAATTATCTCATTTGACCCTCACAAAACCCTGGGAGGTAGGTGCTATTATTATCCCTATTTTACAGATTAGGAAACTGAGGTAAATAGAGGTTGAATGACTTGCTTAGAGTCACATAACTCATAAGAGTCTGAGGTCAGATTTGAACTCAGGTCTTTTTGACTCCAAGCCTAGTGCTCTATCTTCAAGTACCACCTAGCTGGTTGAGCTACATGATATCAAAAGTCTTTTACAGCTTCATATCACAAGAAGTCCATCTTGTTCACCTATGAAACTCTGAGGTCAAAAGAGAATTCATATTTCTGTACTATATATCTACAGACTATATATGTACTGTACTATATACATATTTCTGTACTATATATCTTCTATACTATATACTTACAGATATATCTACTATATATCTACAGATGGACAGAGAAGTTCTTCATTTCCCCCTTCTAAGTTGAATGAATAAATTAAAAACTTCTATTAAGTACTTATTATCTGTCAGGCACTATGCTAAGCCCTGTGGATACACATGTAAGTGAGTGCAGTTCCTGGCTTTGAAGAGCTTACTAATGAGAAAGACAACACATAGAGGACAGAGGCGGCTAAGGAGATTGAAAGGGTGGTGGTGGGGTGAGGTGACAGAGCACTAGGGTGGGAATTGCAAATATGAGTTGAATGTCACATATGAATGGTTTTGATGCTGGGAATGGGTAACAAAAGGAGTGACAATGATTACAGGGTAAGAAGGAGTAACAGCTGAGATATATAGGGTACTCATTCTTGGGCTAATTAATTAACCTTTAGCAAACCACTCAGAGTCTGGGTCCCTCTCTTCCATTATTATGAAATGATCAAAACCAATGAGCAAAACTGCCTGAGGATACAGCACTTCCATGATTCATACTTCAGGAAAAGATCACATTTTTGGAGACTTGGGCATTGCTGAGTTATAGTACTATTATTTTGCATCTAGAGACAACTAGATATAAGGCATACAATTTGTTTAAATCTGTTGCTCTCTGAGAGCACATTATTATCAAATTCTCTTGCTTAGAGAAAGGGAAGGGATGAAGGAACAGAGGTAAATTTTGTAGGGAATGAGTGGAAAGGAGGCATTGATTCATCAAACAAGTAGTTATTAACACAACTCTGTCCCAGAAGCTGGAGACTTTAAATTTTAGTTGAAGTATAAATTGACATATATAATAGAAGTAAGTAGTAATTGAAGTTAATATAACATTAAGTATAAGAAAGCTACCAAATTTCTGAGAATATTATCTATATGAAGCAGAATTTTTCTTAAATCTCTTAAAAATGAGGAAATTAAATTAGATCTTCTCAAATGAATAAAAATCAAAGGGGGGAAGTCAGAGAGATGGGATTTCTTGGCAAAAGGAGTAATAATATGCTATTATGTGTTAGTGTAGGAGCAATGATAAAGCTGACCTATATTAAACTTGTGCCAAAGAATATTGAGAACAAAAGTTGAAAGGTCGAGGTGAAATTGGATTA
Organism: Vombatus ursinus; assembly: GCF_900497805.2. Classification (NCBI taxonomy): domain Eukaryota; kingdom Metazoa; phylum Chordata; class Mammalia; order Diprotodontia; family Vombatidae; genus Vombatus; species Vombatus ursinus. The sequence continues at coordinate 5,165,109 of NW_020954589.1, forward strand.
TGAAGTACTATTTATGCCAGGTTGGAGCAGGCACTTGATTCTAAAGACATCTGGGAGCTCTAAATACTATTTAAGAAGAGAGTAACACGATGTAATCAATATTTCAGAAAGGTAATATAGTGTATTGAGAAGAATACTAGAGAAGGAGTGAAAGTCAGGGGTTTTTGTTTTGTATGCATCACAAAGCAAAATGTAATGTGCAAGTTTCTTCATATCTTTGAGCCTGTTTTCCCTCATATATAAAAATGAGATGATTAGCTAAGAAAGTTTCTAAGATGCCTTTCAACTTAATCTTTGTATTATTCTAAGTCAACTCTGGTGTTAATGGATGGATTGAGGAGGGGAAAGAGTGGAATAAAGGAAACCACTTATGAAATTACTGTAATATTCAAATGGAGAGCAACTGATGAGCCATGGGGAGTTGAATGGGGAATAGGAAGAGTTAGATGCAAAATATATTTCAAATAACAATTGAAGATTTGTTCAAAGTTGAGTGAGAATTAAGAGATATGAATGAAAAATGATTCCAAAGTTTTTCAGATGAATACTTTGGAATATGGTGAGGCCATGTGCAAAAACAGGGAAGGGAAGATAGTCTGTAGAAGGATACAATCAGTTCTGGATATATTGATTTTAAGGTGGTAGTAGGATATTTGAATAAGTACTATGTAGGCTGTTGGAAATAAAATGAAACTTAAATAGGGGATCAGAAAAGAAAATATATCATCCAACTTTTAAGGAAAATGATTATTTCTATCATATTAATAACCAATTAAGATTTTTTTTCCTTTCAATTTCCTTTTTCAGAAATAACCTCCTGTAGGTTGATACAGCCAGTTTTGGAAGGACATTATTGACCTTAGCCAAAAATTTACCCCACCTAGACCATCTTATCTAGGTGAAATTATTACCCCATCCAACCAGAAAAACCTTACAAAGAGAATCTAATCTAGGTGAATTCTGGCTTATTGTGCTCTACTGAGGATTGGGGGAGGGCCATAGGCTTTGTCTAAATTGCCCAAAGCAATTTAGGTGGTCTGGGGATAAGAGTGACTTAATCAAAGTCAGGTTCCCCAAACTCTCATTAGAATAGGTCCACCTCTCTTTATAGTATTCATTCTCATTAATTTTTAAATAATCAGAGGTGATTGATTCCTATTGGGAATACCCACTCTTCCAAGGGTATATATGTATTAAGAGGCCTCCAGGAGGGATCCTTGGTTTATGAGAGAAGGCCAAATGACCATCTTTTAATTAATTATTTGGTAGCCAAATATCAGCTCTGATATAATTAATAAAATTATTAATTAATTAGTAAATTAATTAATAAAATGATTACTTACCAAGAAATCATGTCTCTCAAATTTCATTTATCACACTTTTCTATGTTTAGAGTTATTGGAATGGTTTGCATCTCTCCACCAAACAATTAAACCTCCCTTTCCCCTATAACCCAAATTAAAAAGTTTTTTTAAAATTCACCAATATAGCAATATCAATGAAAGTGATAAGAATATTAAATGTCCAATAATAGTGAAACAGGAGTCATAAAACTACAGGTAGTGGTAAAACTCATATTTATATAACTTTAAAGTTTACAAAGTGCATTACTTCTAACAATCCCATAAAGTAAATTACGCAGATATTATTATTTCTATTTTACAGATGAAAATCAGAGGCTTGGAGAGGTTAAACAACTTGTCACAAAGCTAAGAAGTCATCTGGACTATATAAACTACATCTTCAGGTATTGAAAGAACTGGTAGATGTGACTGCTGAGAGACAGTGTTAATACTATTTGTAAGATTGTGAAAAGGATCAACATTCAGAAAAAACTTATAAAATTATTTTTCCAGTTTTTAAATAAGGGAAGAGAATGGAATTTGTAAACTCTAGGCCTGTGAACTTCATGTTAATGATAAAAAACAAACAAACAAAAACAAACCTAGAACATATTAGGGAAGAGTTAGTAAACAGCTAGAAAATAAAGTTCCAATCTCTGTTTCTCTCTTTCACACACACACATACACACACACACACACACACACACACACACAATTTTAATAAGAACATGTCATGCTGGACTAAACCATTTTCTTTTCTTTCTTTTTTTTTTAACAAGGTTAATAAACTGGTAGATAACAGAAATGCTGTTTATCTAGATTTTAACAATAGATTTAAATATCTCTCATAGGATTCTTATGGGAATGATAGAGAGATGTGAGCCAGTCAAAATATATTGCCTGAGATACAGAACTGCTTGCAGAGTCTAACTTAAAAATAGTTTTTAATGTTTTGATATTAACTTCCAAGAATATTTCCAGTAGATTATTCCAGGGAGTCAGTGCTTGGCCCTTAGATCTTTCACATTTTTATTAAAGACTTGGTCAAAGTCATAGATGGCATGGTTATTAAATTTACAAATGACATACAGTTAAGAGAGATATCTAATACACAAGGTCAGGCTCCAAAAGTTCTTGACAAGTTTTTAGACTGAACTGAGTCAAATAAGATGAAGGTTTTATACTGGGGTTAAAAAAAACCCATTTCTAAAGTGCAAAATGAGGAAGGTTTTGTTAGCCAGCAGTTTTTAAAAGGGCTGATGGTTTGGTGGACTGCATACTCAATTTGAATGAGTAGTCTGATGTGGCAGTCGATAAGCTTATGCAATCTTAAATTGCATTGCTGTATGTTTCATTAGACGTAGCTTACAGATTTAGAAGAGCATTGACATGATATAGTCTGCCTTGATCACACCATATCTGGAGGATTGTGTTCAGTTCTGGGCACAACATTTTAGGAATAAAATTGATACTACAATGACTATCTAGAAGGTGGAAATCAGCATAATGAAAGGCCTTGTGTTCATATCCTATGAGAATTGGTTTAAGGAATTCACTCAATCAATAAACATTTATTAAACAGATAGTGTGGGCAAAAGGCTGTGCTAAGCACTAGGGCTACACATTTTGACTGATTATACTTAGGCTAGAAAAGAGAAAGCTCAGGACAGACATGATATATATTGTCAAATATTTGAAGGACCACCTGATGAATAGATATTACTCTTGTTCTGTTTTCCTTCAGAAGGAAGAAATGGAAGGAGTGGGTGGGGGGAAAGAGGAAAAGTTAGGAATGCTAGCATGGAAAAAGCCTCCTAACAACTTAAAAATTGAATGTGCTGCTCCAGAAGAAGTGGCGTTTCTGGGTTAGGAGGTCTTCAAGTGAATGCTGACTGACTAGTTACTGGGTATTTTAAAATGTCTTCAATTTTAGGAGTGGCTTGGACTTGATGGCTATGGCTATATTCTATGAAATATCAGAGCTAATATTTGGCTCCAGGTTTCCTGATTCCAAAGACATGATTTTCTTACTATCCCACAGAATTAGAAGAGAAAGAGGAGTCAGGATAAGAAGATAAGAAAGGAGTTGCCAAGGGTTATGACTAACACTAAGCAGCCTTACAGTAATTGAAGAAAAGGGAGAAGCGTTCTAAGGAATAACTGGCCAATTGTGACAAATTACTGATGTTAAAAATTTAGGGAAGGCCAGATATCTTTCCAAGGATGACATAGTTTTCAGGAAGACATGAAAACATACCCTCGATTTTTTCAAGAAAAAATAACAACAATGGAATGACTTGGGAAATCTGTGACTAGTTCTCCTTTGTTTATCATTTCTATAAATGATTTAAATGAAGAGATAAATGTAAGCCTCATCAAATATTCAGAAAACAGAAAGTTAGAATGCTTAGCCATCATGCTGAATAATAGAGACAGGATTATGAAAAATCTCAGCAAGGTAGAACACTGGGATGACACCATAAAATGAAATTCATTAGGGATACACGTAAAATAAATTTAGTTCACAGTAAATTGTGGGGGTGTCACAACTAATAGTAGTTCGTCTAAAGAAACATTTCAGGATTTTAGAGTTCTGCAAACTCAATACGCCAACAACGAGTTATGAAAACCAAGAAAGCAAATGAATTCTTGGAATGGATTAGGAGAGGCACAGGAAGGTATCAATCCCAATATATTCTGCTGTGGTCATACAACAGTTGGAGTCTCGCATTCATTTCTGTGCAGCAGAGTATATCAAGGACATTGGTAACCTGGAGTGTCCATAGAAGAAAAATCAGAATGGTGAATGGCCTTGAGGCTATGGCACATGAAAAGCAACTGAAATTATTGAAGATCTTAGTCTAGAGAAGAAGAAGCTCAACAAGAACATCATAGTTGCTTTCAAGTACTTGAAAGCCTACCTTGTGAAAAAGAGACTAGACTTAGTCTATTTGACCCCAGAGGGCTATGGTAGGAGCAATGAGTCAAGGTAGCAAATTTATTCTGGATATTGAGAGGGAAAAAAAATGTACCTAACAATTAGAACTATCTCAATTTGGGTAAGCTACCTTTTAAAGTAGTGGGTTTCCCAACAATGGTGATCTGTTTTCAGGCAAAAGTTAGGTGTTTACTTGTTGAGTGGGTTGAGGTTGGGATTTTTTTTCAGATATGGAAGTCCACTCAATGTCCTGGAGCTATTCTTTGTTTTCTCCTAACATGACACATGTAGTAGAGGAGAACATGGACTTTGTTCATTATCTAACTTGTCATATAACCAGTTTATTTTCTTTTTTAATCATACAATTCATTAATGATATCTTTTATATCAATTTTTCTTCAGGACTCATTTGTTATGGGGTTCTATATTTTCCTTAAAGTTATATAATTTAGTTCTTCAAAGAGCATAATGTTCCATGACTCATAGCCATTCAAGAATACTAGTAGGGTCTTAGGAGAAATGTGGGTTCTTTAAAGACCTTTTTTATTTTCTGGAAGCAGTTCTCTCTCTTCCTTTAAAAAAACTCCATGAGCCCAAATCATCGTCTATCCTACAGATATGAATACATGCATACATATATAATATATATATATTTATATTTATGAAAATTTAGAGAGAGAGAGAGAGAGAGAGAGAGAGATTCTAATTGTTCTTATGAGGAGGGAAGGACAATTTTTTTATAATTATGGATCTCATATTAGAGGCTTTGCAATGTTTTAGTGCTTTATGCAACCAGCACAAAGCCATTTGAAAAAGAGAAACTTCATAATTTGTAGATAACACTCCAATATAGACTTTGTGATGGACATCTTCTATCTCATTGGTGAATAATTTTAGCTAGAATACATTTTCCTGTTTTTGCCTTGCCTAATAGTAATGATCCAGGTCATGAAATAAGGATACCTTCTTTCCCATACCCAAGAAATCTTAGGTAAATTTGATAAGTGTGTAAAGGATTTCTTTTTTTTTTTTGCTTTTTAGTTTTCTATAGATAGTGCAAATTTTTTTCCATTGATGAAAAAAAGATCTTTGAAATATCTTGGAAAAATTGGAAAAAAATCAGAGATGCTTGACATTATATACGTATATGAATGATATGAATATGATACAATATGAATATATGATATGATATGAATAATTTCCTGGATATTTTACTTTTCATTAAGTTAGGTTGATATGATTTTGACAAATGTGTATGGTGGTAAAAAACAAACAAACAAACAACTAACTTTCATAATCTGTGATTGGACTGGCCCTTTCTATTACCTTTTCATGTCAATCTTCTGAGGGGTATCTATGGAGTAAATGAAAGGTTAGAGATCTTCAAAATGAAGATATACTTATACATATATACAAACACATATAATTGATTGACTACTGATTCCTGTGAGAGATGCCTTAATTTTCTCCCAGTGCCACAGTTTGTGTCTTTCAAGTATATTTCTAATAGTTCTCTTTCAAGGTTGCTTTTACAATTACTGTATGCCACATTCCCCTCTCTCTAGATCCTGATGTTTTCTCCTGGATCTGAACACAATGATGGGGATGATGAATGACAGCACAGGACTTCACTTCATTCTGATGGGTTTTTCAGACCAGCCCAAACTGGAGAAGATTCTCTTCATTGTTGTCTTGATCTCCTACCTTCTGACCCTGGTAGGCAACATAGCCATCATCCTGGTCTCTCGCCTGGATCCAAAACTTCACACCCCAATGTATTACTTCCTCACCAACCTCTCTTTTATTGACCTCTGTTTCACTACAAGTATTGTTCCCCAGCTGCTGTGGAACCTGAAGGGACCAGCTAAGACCATCACTCCCATAGGTTGTGCCATCCAACTCTATGTCTCTCTGGCACTGGGTTCCACTGAGTGTGTTCTCCTGGCTGTCATGGCATTTGATCGCTATGCTGCTGTTTGCAGACCACTCCACTATGCTACTGTCATGCATCCTAGGGTATGTCAGTCCCTTGCAGGGATTGCATGGGTGAGTGGGTTGGGCAACACATTAATTCAGGGCACCATCACTCTTCAGTTGCCTCTCTGTGGGCACAGAAGACTCTACACATTTCTATGTGAGGTGCCTGCCATGGTCAAGTTGGCATGTGTAGATATTTATGCCAATGAAATACAACTTTTTGTGGCTTCCTTGGTCTTGCTCCTCCTGCCTCTGGGGCTTATCTTAATTTCCTATGCACTCATTGCTCAGGAAGTGATGAGAATCAAGTCAGCCCAAGCATGGCAAAAGGCTCTGAGAACCTGTGGATCGCATCTTTTGGTAGTATCCCTCTTCTATGGGACCATCATAGCTGTCTATATTCAGCCCAATAGTTCCTATGCCCACAGGCAAGGCAAGTTCATCACTCTCTTATATACTGTGGTGACTCCTACCCTCAACCCCCTTATTTATACTTTGAGGAACAAAGACATGAAGGGTGCACTGAAAAGGCTTCTAGGAAAAGATCCAAGGTGAAAGAGACATAACCAACCAAGAAGGAACTATGGAATCTTTAGTGCTGAAGTCGATTTTACGAGGTTGCCTTACCTTTCTCTTTTATTAGATCTCATTTGAGGTTTTTTTATTTTTATTTTTTTTTCATTTGAGGTTTTTAAGACCCAAAAATATATTTTATTTTATAGGTCTATAATCAGGGAGCTATCCTCGGATACATTAGTTACCTCTTCACGTGAAGCATTACACAAAGGTTTTCTCTCTATAATGTTGAAATTCAATTTATTCAATTTGGTTCAAAGGGAGTTATTGGACAACATATAGACTAAGAAACTGCTCAGCCTGCTTAGTTTAATATTCAATTTGAGACATATGAGGGGGCAGTGGCTCTAGAATCAGAAGAGGGAGTTTCAGATTTTGTCTCTGCTACTTGGGTGAGTCTCTTAACATTGTAGTTTTCATTTATTATTTTATTTTCCCCAAGTTACATGCAAAAACATTTTTAATATTTGTTTTTAAAACTTTGAGTTCCACATTCTCTCCCTTCCTTCCTCCCCACCCCACTTCATTGAGAAGGCAAGTAATTCAATATAAGTTATACATGTGTAGTCAAGTAAAACATATCCACAAGTCATGTTGTGAAAGAAAACATAGACAAAAAACTCAATAAAAATAAAGAAAGCCAAAAAAGTATGCTTCAATCTGTATTCAGATACCATCAGTTTTTTGTCTGGGGATGAATAGCATTTTTCATCATAAGTCCTTCAGAGTTATCTTGGATCCTTGTGTTGCTGAGAATAGCTAAGTCAATCACAGCTGATCAATTCACAATATTGCTGTTGCTTTGTACACAGTACATTTCACTTTGCATCAACCCATGCAAAGTCTTTCCAGGTTTTTCTGGGAGCATCCTGCTCATGATTTCTTATAGTACAATATTATTTCATCAAAATCACATACCACAACTTGTTCATCCATCCCCCCAATTGATGGGCTTCCCCTCAATTTCTAATTCCTTATCCCCAGAAGAGAACTATTATAAATATTTTTGTACATATAGGTCCTTTACCTTTTTGGGTTTTTTTAATCTCTTTTGGAATACAGACCTAATATTGGAATTGCTAGGTCAAAAGGTATGCATGGTTTTATAGACCTTTGTGTGTAGTTCCAAATTGTTCTACAGAATGGTTGAATCAGTTCACAACTCCAGCAACAATGCATTAATATCTTATTTTTCCCACATCCCCACCAACATTTATCATTTACCTTTTTTATCCTATTAGCCAATCTAATAGGTATGAGGTAGTACCTCAGAATTGTTTTAGTTTGCATTTCTCCAATAAATAGTGAGTTAGAGTATTTTTTCATATGGTTTACTTTCATGATTACTTCATGTGAAAACTGACCATATTTTTTGATCATTTATTAATTGGGGAATGGCTTTTATTTTTATTAATTTGATTCAGTTCTCCATATGTTTGAGAAATGAGTCATTTATCAGAGAAACTTGCTTCAAAATTTTTCCACAGTTATTAGAGCTAACCTTATTTCCTTCAAACCTATTTTCCCTCCCCCATTTATTCTGTTCTCTCTCTCCTTTCACCTTGTCCATCCTCAAAAGTATTTTGCTTCTGGCTACTCCTTTCCCCAGTCTGTCCTCCCTTCTATCATCTCCACTTCTCTTATGCCCTACCCCTCCTAATTTCCTGTAGAGTAAGATAGATTTCTATACCCAATTGAATACTCTTTAAGCTAATTCTTTTTTTTGCCAGAAAATTGGGGTTAAGTGATTTGCCTGGGGTCACACAGCTGATAAGTGTCAAGTGTCTGGTCTGAGACTGGATTTGAACTCAGGTCCTCCTGACTCCAGGACTCTTTGACCTAATTCTGATGAGAATAAGGTTCACTCACTACCCTTCACCTCACCCCTTTTCCCCTCCACTGGAAAAGCATTTTCTTGTTTCTTTTTATGTTTTACCCCATTCCACCTCTTCTTTTTTCTTTCTCCCAGTACATTCCTCTTTCACTGTTTAATTTTATTTTTTTAGATATCATCCCTTCATATTCATATTCATATGCCCTCTATCTATATATATTCCTTCTAACTGCCCAAATAAAGAGAAAGGACTTATGAGTTACAAATATCACCTTCCTATGAAGGAATATAAACAGTTTAACCTTATTAAGTCTCTTATGATTTACCTTTCCTGTTTCCCTTTTTATGCTTTTCTTTTTTTCTTTTTTAATTTCTTTTGATTTATCAACAATCACTTCCATATGCCTTTGAGTTTAAAATTTTTCTCCCCCTCCTTCCCTACCACCCTCCCCATGATGGCACACAATCTGATATAGGCTATACATATACATTCCCATTAAACATATTTTCACATTAGTGATGTTGTAAGTAAGAATTCGAACCAATAGGAGGAACCACCAGAGAGAGGAAACAAAACACAACACAAGAAAAAAAATAGCAAATAGTATGCTTTGATCTGCATTCAAACTCCATAGTTCTTTCTTTGGATGTGGGTAGCATTTTCAATCAAGAGGCCTTTGGAGGTGTCTTAGACCCTTATATTGCTGGGAAGAGTTAAGTTTATCAATATTAGTCTTCACACAACATGGCTGTTATTGTGTACAATGTTCCCCTGGTTCTGCTCACTTCACTCAGCATCAGACCATACAAGTCTTTCCAGGTTTTTCTGAAGTCAGCCTGTTCATCATTTCTTATAGCACAATGGTATTCCATTACATTCATATACCACAACTTGTACAGCCACTCCCCAATTGATGGGCATCCTCTCAATTTCCAATTCTTTGCCACCACAAAAAAAGCTGCTATAAATATTTTTATACATGTGGGTCCTTTTCCCATTTGTATGATCTCTTTGGGATATAGCCTTAGAAGTGCTATTGCTGGGTCAAAGGGTATGCATATTTTTATAGCCCTTTGGGCAAAGTTCCAAATTGCTCTCCAAAATGGTTGGATCATTTCACAACTCCACCAGCAATGCATTAATGTACCAATTTTCCCACATCTTCTCCAACATTTATCATTTTCTTGTTTTGTCATCTTGGCCAATCTGGTAGGTGTGACGTGGTACCTCAGAGTTGCTTTGATTTGCATTTCTCTAATCAATAGTGATTTAGAGCATTTTTTCATATGACTATAGATGGCTTTAATTTCTTCATCTGAAAACTGCCTGTTCATATCCTTTGACCCCTTTTTATGCCTTTCTTGACTCTTGTATTTGAAAGTCAAATTTTCCATTCAATTCTGGTCTTTTCATCAAAAATGCTTGAAAGTCCTTGAAATCTGATAGAATCCCTTTCCCCCCTGAACCATTATCCTCAGTTTTGCTGAGTAGGTGATTCTTAGTTGTAATCCTAGCTTTTTTGCCCTCCAGAATATCATATTCCAAGCCCTCTAATCCTTTAATGTAGAAGCTGCTAAATCTTGTATTATCCTGATTGTGTTTCCACAATACTTGCATTGTTTCTTTCTGGCTGCTTGCAATATTTTCTCCTTGGCCTGGGAACTCTGGAATTTGGCTATAATATTCCTGGCAGTTTTCCTTTTGGGATCTCTTTCAGGAGGTGATTAGTGGATTCTTTCAATTTCTATTTTATCTTGTGGTTCTAGAATATCAGGGTCATTTTCTTTGATAATTTCTTGAAAGATGATGTCTAGGTTCTTTTTTTGATCATGGCTTTCAGGAAGTCCAATAATTTTTAAATTATCTCTCCTGAATCTATTTTCCAGGTCAGTTGTGTTTCCATTGAGATAGTTCACATTGTCTTCTATTTTTTCATTCTTTTGGTTTTGTTCTATTGTATCATGATTTCTCATAAAGGTATTAGCTTCCATTTGCTCCATTCTGATTTTTAAGGAATTATTTTCTTCAGGGAGCTTTTGGACCTTTTTTTCCATTTGACCAATTCTACTCTTTAGGGCATTCATCTCTTCATTGGCTTTTTGGATCTCTTTTACCATTTGGCCTAGTTTGTTTCTTAAGGTGTTATTTTCTTCAGTATTTTTTTTGTGTGTGTGTCTCATTTACCAAGCTGTTGGTTCACTTTCATGATTTTCTTGAACTCATTTCTCTTCCTAATTCTTCTTCTACCTCTCCTACTTTTTTTTTTTCAAAATCTTTTTTGAGCTCTTCCATGGCCTGAGACCAATTCATATTTTTCTTGGGGGCTTTGGATTTAGGTCTCTAACATTGTTGTCTTCTTCTGAGTCTGTGCTGGTGGACCTGTGCTGGTCTGATCTCTACATCTAGGTATGAGTAGAGCATAGACCAGCACAGGTCCACCAGCACAGCCCTGGCCCAAGCAAACCAGGAGTAGGCCTTAGAAGTGACTGAATCAGCAGTGGCAGTAACAGCAGCAGCAGCAGCAGTATCAGTGGCTGCTTCCAGAGCTCTCAGGCAACAGATGGTAAAGGGATCAAACAACTGGTCAGGAGATTACAGGGGTCTTTTTGCTAGCACTGAGGCAGGACTCTGTTGCTTTACTCATACTTAGGTCCGGGTCACAGTGCTGAGTGGCAGTAACAGTGTGAGGAGGAGCACTAGCATAGTAGAACTTGCAGCTACAGTGGAGGTGGGACCCTCCTCACAGTTCCAGAGCAGAAAGAAGAGCTTATGGTCATTCACAGGCCAGAGCACAGTCCAGGAAAGGAGTAAACATCTCTTCTTAGATCATACCACCTTGGAAAAACTGAAAACTTACAGGTCCCTAGAAGTGTCTCTGAAAATAGCTGCACAAAACCCCCAAAGCTTGGGACAATATGTCCTCTGCCCTGAAAGCAGATCCTTACTTAAGCAAACAGTTAAAAGTCAACTAATAGACTGGGAAAATGAGCAAACAACAGAAAAAAAACTCAGACTATTGAAAATTACTATGGTGATAAGGAAAATCAAAACACAGACTGCTACATGCTTGGTATAAAGACATACCATGATGCATAGTATTTGTCTTCAAGGTACTTCTGACAGAGTAAAAATTGTATTTTTATCCAGAAACCTCATTTTATTATTTTAATGATGTATATGTATATACATGTGTCTATGTGAGTATATCTTTGTGTATTTTAGTTTGCATGCACTACCTCGATAATCACTTAAGCACAATTCAGTTTTTTAATTTAAATAGTATTTTATTTTTCCCCAAATTAAGAATTTTTTTAGCTTTCATTTTTACAAGATTTTGAGTTCTAAATTTTTCTCCCTCCTTGAATCCCCTCCCCTCTTCTGAAAATGGTAGGCAATTTGATATACATGTGCTATTATGTAAAACATATTTACATATTAGTGACAGTTGTGAAAGAAGAAACAGAGCAAAAGGAAATAAAACCATGAAAAAGAATAAAGTAAATAAAAAAAAATATGCTTCGATCTTCATTCTGAGTCCAACAGTTCTTTATCTGTATATGGATAGCATTTTCCTTCAGGAGTCCTCTGTACTTGTCTTGGATCATTTTGTTACTGAGAAGAGCTGAGTCATAGTTGATCAGCATACAATGTTGCTGATACTGTGTACAATGTTTTCCTGGTTCTGCTTCTTTCCATTTGCATTAGTTTGTACAAGTCTTTTTCTGAAATCTGCCTGTACATGACTTTTTTTTTGCATGATAGTATTCCATTACATTGATGTTCCACAGCTTGTTCAGCCACTCCCCAATTGATGGGCATCCCTCAATTTCCAACATTTTGCCACCACAAAAACGGCTGTATAAATATTTTTGTACCTGTAGGTCCTTTCCCCTTTTCTATGATCTCTTTAGGATACAGACCTAGTAATGGATTTGCTGGATCAAAGGGTATGCACACTTTAGTTGCCCTTTGGGCATGGTTCCAAATTACTCTTCAGAGTGGTTAGATCAGTTCGCAACTCTACCAACAGTGCATTAGTGTCCCAGTTTTCCCACATGCTCTCCAAAATTTGTCATTTTCCTTTTTTGTCATATTAGCCAATCTGATTGGTGTGGGGTGGTATTTCAGAGTTGTTTTAATTTGCATTTCTCTAATCAAAAGTGATTTAGAGCACTTCTTCACATGCCTATAGACTTGCCATTTGATGGCGTTTGATTTCTTCATCTGAAAACTGCCTGTTCATATCTTTTGGCCATTTATAAATTGAGGAATGGCTTGTATTATCATAAATTTGACTCAGTTCTCTATATATTTGAGAAATGAGGCCTTTAGCAGAGACACTTGCTGTAAAGATTATTTCCCAGCTTTCTGCTTTTCTTCTAATCTTCGTTGCATTAGTTTTGTTTGTACAAAAACTTTTCAATTTAACAAGATCAAAATCATCTATTCTACATTTTGTAATGCTCTCTATCCTTTGGTCATGATTTCTTGCTCTCTTCTTATACCTGACAGGTAGACTGTTCTTTGCCCTTCTAATTTGATTGCTTCATTGTCTATGCTACCTTTTAGCAAGATGTAGTTTCTTTCCTTATCTCTTATTTTTTCACTCCTTAATTAATTAATTTTTAGTTTTCAACATTCACTTCTATAAGATTTTGAGTTCCAAATTTTCTCCCCATCTCTCCCCTCCCTCACCCCAAGACGGTGTGCATTCTGAATGCTTTTTCCATCAATTTGCCCTCCCTTCTATCACCCCATTCTTCTCTTATCCCCTTCCTTTTCTATTTTCCTGTAGGGCATGATAGATTTCTATACCCCATTGCCTGTATATCTTATTTCCTGGTTGCATGTAAAAACAATTTTGAACATTCATTTTTAAAACTTTTAGTTCCAAATTCTCTCTCTTCCTCCCTCCCCACCCACTCTCATTGAGAAGACAAGTAATTCGGTATAGGTTATACATGTGTAGTGAAGCAAAACACTTTCACAATAGTCATGTTGAGAAAGACTAACTGTAATTCCCTCCATCCTATCCTCTTCTCCCATCTATTCTATTTTCTCCTTTGACTGTCCCTCCTCAAAAGTGTTTGCTTCTTTGTGTGTGTGTGTGTGTTTTGGTTTGGTTTTTTTTGGTTAGGCAATGGGGTTAAGTGACTTGCCCAGGGTCACACAGCTAGTGAGTGTTATGTTTCTGAGGCCAGATTTGAACTCAGGTCCTCCTGACTCCAGGGCTGGTGTTGTATCCACTATGCCACCTAGCTGTCCCTAATTTCATTTGTAGATATCATCACTTCATATTCAACTAACCCTGTGCCTTCCGTCTCTCTCTGTCTCTGTCTCTGTCTCCAAATATAGGTATATATATATGTATATATGTGTGTATATATATATATATATATATATTCCCTCTAACTACCCTAATACTAAGAAAGGTCTCATGAGTTATAAAGATCATCTTTCCATGTAGGAATATAAATAGTTCAACATTAATAAGTCCCTTATGATTTCTCTTTCCTGTTTACATTTTCATGCTTCTCTTGAGTCTTGTATTTGAAAGTCACATTTTATATTCAGCTCTGGTCTTTTCATCAAGAATGCTTGAATGTCCTCTATTTCATTGAACATCCATTTTCCCCCTGAAACGTTATATTTAGTTTTTCTAAGTAGATGATTCTTGGTTGTAATCCTTATCTTCTTTGACCTCCAGAATATTATATTCCAAGCCCTCTGGTCCCTTAATGTAGAAGCTGTTAAATCTTGTGTTATTCTGATTATGTTTCCAGAATACTTGAATTGTTTCTTTCTGGCTGCTTACAATATTTTCTCCTTGACCTGGGAACTCTGGAATTTGGCTAAAATATTCCTAGGAGTTTTCCTTTTGGGATCTCTTTCAGGAGGTGATTAGTGGATTCTTTCAATTTCTATTTTACTCTCTGGTTTTAGAATATCTGGGCAGCTTTCCTTGATAATTTCCTGAAAGATGATGTCTGGGCTCTTTTTTTTTTTATCATGGCTTTCAGGTAGTCCAATAATTTTTAAATTCTCTCTCTTGGATCTATTTTCCAGGTCAGGTGTTTTTCTAATGAGATATTTTACATTGTTTTCTATTTCTTCTTTTGGTTTTGTTTTATAATCTCTTGATTTCTCATAGAGTCATTAGCTTCCACTTGCTCCATTCTAATTTGTAAGGAAGTATTTTCTTCAGTGAGCTTTTAGATCTCCTTTTCCATTTGATCAATTCTGCTTTTTAAGGCATTCTTCTCCTCATTGGCTTTTTAGACCTCTTTTGCCATTTGGATTAGTCTATTTTTTAAGGTGTTATTTTCTTCGGATTTTTTTGTTTTGTTTTGTTTTTTTGCTACTTTAGCAAGCTGTTGACTTGTTTATCATGATTTTCTTGAATCACTCTCATTTCTCTTCCCAGTTTTTCCTCTACTTCCTTTACTTGCTTCTCAAAATGTTTTTGAGACTAATTCATATTTTTCTTGGAAGCTTTGGATGTAGGAGTTTTGACTTTGTTGTCTTCTGGTTGTATGTTTTCATCTTCTTTGTCACCAAAGTAAGATTCTATAGTCTGAGTTTTTCCCTCTGTTTGCTCATGTTCCCAGTCAATTACTTGACTTTTTAACTCTTTGTTAAGATAGGGCTCTGCTTTCATTGTGGAGGGTATACTGTCCCAAGCTTCAGGCATTTTGTGCAGCTGTTTTCAGAGATACTCCAGGTTTTCAGGGGCCCCATCTTTGCCTGCATGGCCCAAGATGAATTGTGCTCCTCTCCCAGCCTGGTTTAACAGACCTTTCCTATTGACTTTCCAGGTTTTCCTGGACTGGACATTTGTTTCACTTTGTCTTTTTGTGGGTTGTGCTGCTCTAAAATGTGTTTAGAGTCATTTTTTACAGGTATTTGGAGAGGCTTGCGGGGAGAGGTCAAGCAAGTCACTGTTTTTACTCAGCCATCTTGGTTCTGCCCCTCTTTCCTTGTCTCTTTTAATTAGGTCTATTTTTGTTTTTATTTTGTCTAAGATGGGATTGCTACCCCTGTTTTTTTTTTAATTCAGCTGAAGCAAAATACATTCTGCTCCAGCTCCTTACTTTTACTTTGTGCATGTCTCTTTGCTTCAAGTGTGTTTCTTGTAAGCAACATATTATAGGATTCTGGTTTTTGATCTACTTTACTACCAGCTTCTGTTTTATGGAAGAGTTCACCCCATCCATATTCACAGTTATGATTACTACCTTTGTATTTCCCTTCATCCTATTCTTCCCCCTGTTTGTCCTTTCTCTCCTTAAACCCTTTCCCACATCACCAAAGTTTTGCTTCTGTCTACCACTTCCCCAATCTGCCCTCCCTTATGTCAGTCTTCCTCCTGCCCTTTTGTAATCTCTTCCCCTCCTACTTCCCTGTCAGGTAAGATAGATTTCCATATTCAACTGATTGTGTATACTATTCCCTCTCTGAGTCAATGCTGATGAGAGTAAGGTTCAAGTGATGCCCATCACCACCCTCCTATCTTCCCCTCCACTGTAATAAGTCTTTCTCACCTCTTCACATGAAACAACTTACCCTATTCTACCTCTCCCTTTCTTCCGCACCCTCTGTACTCCTTTTTTCTCATCCCTTAATTTTTTGTCATTCCCTCAAATTCACCTTATACCAATATTTTCTGTATATGCATATTCTTTCTTTCTGTACTGTTAGTGATACAATTTTTAAGGGTTACAAGTATCATCTTCCTCTCTAGGAATGTAAACAGTTTAGCTCCATTGAATCCCTTATGTTTTCTTTTCCCTTTTTACCTGTTTATGCTTCCCTTGGGTTTTGATATTGGAGGTCAAATTTTTGGTTTAGTTCTGGTCTTCACCTTACAAAGGCTTGAAATCCTCCTATTTTGTTGAATGACTGTTTTTTTTCCCCTTAGATGTATTATGCTTAATTTTGCCAGGTAAGTGATGCTTGGTTTTAGTCTTGGTTCCTTTGCCCTCCGGGATGTCATGTTCCAGGACCTCTGATCCTTTAATGTTGCAGCTGCCAGGTCCTGTGTGATCCTGATTGTGACTCCAATATTTGATTCTTTCTGGTCACTTGTAGTATTTTTTCCTTCACCTGATAGTTCTGAAGTTTGGCTATAATATTCCTTGGGGTTTTTATTTTGGAATCTCTTTCCTGAGGTGATCAGTGGATTCTTTCAATGCCTATTTTGCTCTCTGGTTACAGGACATCAGAGCAGTTTTCCTTGATAATTTCTTGAAAGATGCTGTCCAGGTCCTCCTTTTGATTATGGCTTTTAGGTAGTCCAATGATTCTGATATTGTCTCTCCTGGATCTATTTTCCAGATCCGTTTATTTCCTATGAGGTATTTTACATTTTCTTCCATTTTTCTTTATTCTTTTTAATTTGTTTGATTGACTCATGATGTCCCAGAGTCGTTAAGTTCCACTTGCTCAATTCTAACTTTTAAGGTATTGTTTTCCTCAATTAGCTTTTGTACTTTCTTTTCCATTTGGCCAATTCTACTCTTTAAGGAGTAGTTTTCTTCAGTAGATTTTTGTATCTCCTTTTCCATTTGGCCAATTTTACTTTTTAAAAAGTTTTCCAGGATGTTGACTCTTTTTTCATAATTCTCTTGCATCACTCTCATTTCTTTTCCCAATTTTTCTTCTACTTCTCTTATATGATTTTTAAGCTCCTTTTTGAACTCTTCCATGAGATCTTTCTGGGTTTGAGACCACTTCCCATGTTTCTTTGGGGTTTTGCCCATAGGTGTTTTGACCTCATTGTCCTCTTTTGAGTTTGTGTCTTGGTCTTCCCTATTATCATAACAACTTTCTAGGGTCAGATTCTTCTTTTGTTGTTTTCTGCTCATCCTTTTCTTTTGCAGGGGGGTGGGGGGGCTTTTCCTTTTCTTTTAAATTTGAGCTCTGCTCCCAGGATGAAAGGAGCATTGTCTCTGGTTTCTTGTGCTAGTGGCTGCAGGCCCTGGCTGTTTATCTGCTGCTGCACTGATGTTGTCCTGAGGCCCATGGGGAACTTTTGTCCCTGGTGTTATGCTGAGGCTGTGGGATGGGGGTTGGCTGGTGCTGCTGGAGGCCATAGGGATCTGGCTGCTCACCTAGTGTTGAGGTGGGATCTAGTGATGGTGTCTGGCATGTGCTGAGGCCAGTGGTGTGCTTCTGCATTTCTCAGTAGCTACACTGAAGCATTTGTGGTTAGGCTTCTGGAAAGTTCCTGTTTGCCTGAGCCTGTGCTGAAGCTTATGGCAGTTCTTGGAGCTGAAGCCTGCTGGTTTCCAGTGCTATGCTAAGGTAAGTAGGGGGATCCTGGTGTTGGTATTTGCCTGCCACACCACACTGAGGCTCAGGATCTCTCTCTGGTTTGCTGAAGTGGGGCTTGCTGCTGGCTTGATAAGATAATTCTCATCCTGGGCTGTACTTCCCTTTCACCAAAATGAGATGGACCTATCTTGCTAATCCTCCAAGTTTCTTGGGCTAAAAGATTGTTTCACTTCATTTTTTGCTGGTTCTGCTGTTCCAGGATTTGTTTTGGGGCTGTATTTTATGGTTGTTTGGAGGTAAGTATGGGAGAGTTGCAGCAGTTTACTGCTTACTCCACTATCTTGGCTCCCGGATGTCCCCCACAATTCAATTCTTAATACAAGCCAAACTGGTTGTTCTTTTGGATGGAATAATGCAGAGCAGTGAATGCCATATAAATTTACAAATATCTCCTGAATTTCATTCTTACAACAACCCTGAGTGGTAAGTACTCTTATTTTCCTCATTTTGCAGAGGAGGAAACTGCGGCAGACAGGGGTGAAGTGACTTGCCCAGAATCAAGCAACTACTAAGTGTGTCTAAGGCTAGAATTTAATTGATAGAGTAGTGACATTGAAATAATTGAACTGAAAGATCACTCTTTCTGGAATCAGGAAGGTGAGTTCAAATCATTCTCAAGTATTTCCTAGCTGTGTGATCGGGAGCAGATCAGTTCATTCCTGTCTGCTTTAGTTCCTTCAGTTGTAAAATGGGGCTAATAATAGCATGTACTTCTTAGGGTTATTGTGAGATCAAATGAAATAATAACTGCAAAGTGTTTAGCACTGTGCCTGGCACACAATACACATAATAAATGTTTATTCTCTCTCCTTTGCCCTCTAAATAACATGGGGTAAATGGGATTCTGCTCCAGCTTGATGACTTCACTGGAGAGAAGGGTGCTGTTTACAGCAACTTCCATTCCACTGCCATACTTAGCTCCCCTCCTCTGTATCATGCCACCTTAAAGTACAACCTCCCTCAGGCCGTAATACTTTGAGATCTTTCTGAAGGGTGTTTATTACTTGGCACACATCATTCTTGTAACCTCTTCTGTAGTTGTGCCATCCTCTCTCCTGCCATGACTGCAACTGCCATTGAACTATTTTCCATTTGACTACCCCAACTTCCCAAAAAAAATTTCCCCCTACAGTTGAAATCAGTTATGACTGGCATAATTCACATAAAGTATCTTGTATAATGTAAAACATTGTGTTAATGTCAGCTGTTACGACTGGAACTTGAAAGCGCATATTAGTTACTGAACAAGAGAAAACAAGTATATCATACAGCAAAGGAGATTTAAGTTAGACTTCAGAAATATCTACCTGAAGGATAGATATAAATGATCCATTCCTGAAGGTCCAAAGAACTCATTGACCTACTTTCATCTACTTAGGTATTGGGGAAGGAGGCTGATATTCTATTAGAATTGGTTTGTGGACCTATCTTCACCTTCAGGTCTTTTCACTTTTTGTTACTTATAAAGTTCCTAAAGCATTAAACCTCTACCACTTGAAGCATTAAATCTGGAAAATATCAGATCTTGGCCTAGATTGAGTCCCTCAACTCAGAGATCTACTTCCCAAGAACCCTTTCTTTGACCAATGCTACCTTTTCTTAGGGTTCTGGTTTTAGCATATTCTTTATATTTATAATCATTGAGTTCATATAATTCAGTGCATGGAGTTTACCATGGTGTATTAACAGCGGAATATACAAATTCATGAGAAATAATCCTATGTGTTCACAGCCTCTTTGAGATTAAATTTCTGAATTATAACAACAATAATACTTGCACTAAAATGTTGTCCTAAAATTCTTACTGCAGTTTAAGATTTAATAGCTGTAGTATCTTTCTAACTGCACAGTTTTAAAACTTTGAGATCACCTGTGTCTCTTCCCACTCTTCTATACAGTTAGTTTTTATGCTTACTTATTTCTGTAATATTTCTCATATATACCCCTATCTCTCTACTCATAAGCACTACAGCTCCCTAGTCCTGTCCCAAGTCATCTCCTAACCAGCTCTCATTTAGTTTAGACTAACATCCTCCAAATTGGTTTTTCCTGCAATTTCTACCCCTTCTAAACTATCTTTTTTCTTTTTGATACTTAGATGGAATTGTGATCTCATTATTCTGGGTACATTCTCTAAAGATGCAGCTTATGGTCCATTCATACACTCTCATTCTATGAGGTTCTTGTTCATAGCCTCCCATAAATAGGGTGTTCATCCCACATGTCCTGATGTTACTTATGTTCTCTCATCATTCTATGGATGCCGGTGGAGCACATGGGCTGTCCAGTGGTTATCCCTCCCTATCATTAAATGTTCAGAACACCTTTCTTTGGATAGGCAACCATCTGCTAATATCCCTTAAGCCACTTCTATGTCTTATGGTTGGTAGTGTATTTTAGGCAACCCATACATGCTGTGTACATCTCCATTGTCCTTTGGGTAGCTTTAATTCTTCAGAGACAATGCTATTTCATGCCAGCATCACCAGAAAGATCTCATTATAAATATAGGCCTTTGCTCATAGCCCATATCCAGTACATTACCAAATTCTGTCAATTCTACCTTCTCAGCATCTCTTGCATACATTCCCTCTTTTCCTTTTAGCACTGCCACCACCTTGATATGGATCCTCATCACTTTATACTTAGATTGTTTAATAGCCTGCAGGTTGATCTCCATGCCTCAAGTTTCTCCCCACTCTAGTCCATCCTCTTTTCAGCTGTCAAACTGATCTTCCTAAAGCCTGAGTCTGACAATGTCATCACTCCTCTACCCAATAAACTCCAGTGGCTCCTCAAGAATTCCATAATCAAATTTTAAATCCTCTCTTTGGTGTTTAAAGGTCTTCATCATCTGGCCCTTTCCTAAATTTCCCATCTTCTTATATAGTCTAATCTCTTCCACATACTCTTCAATCCAGTGATACTGGCCCCCTTAATGATTCTCTTACATGGCACTCCATCTTTTAACTCTGGCCATTTTCACTGACTCTTCTTCATTCATGGAATTATCTCCTTCCTCTTCTACACCTCTTTGCTTCCATGGCTGCCTTCAAGTCTCAGTCATAATTCCACCTTCAGCATGAAACATTTTCTAGTTCTCCTAATCATAGTGTCTGTGAGTGCCTCCATTAGGATGCAAGCTCCTTGAAAGAAGGTACTGTTTTTCTTTTTGTTATTATTATTATCATTTGCTTTTCTTTGAATCCCCACCATTTGGCATAGTGCCTGGAACAGAGTACATAATGCCTGGAATAGGCACTTGATAAATATCTATTGACTTGATTTCACTATTAGAGTTAACAGTTTCTTAAAAATTATAGTTAAATTCTGATTCACTCAAAATTCTGCTTCCTCTTAAAGATATAGTAACAATATCCATTGTCTCTGAGAGGGGCTATACTGGTATTATACTTAAAATAGAAATGAGAATGCAGTAAATGTATAGAAATCTGATATATACATATATATAAAAGTAGACTTAAACATACTGCATATCCTAAGGAAATAAAAAATGGAAAGATGAATCTCATGAATGCCAAAGATTTTTTTAATAATACTTTTTGTGGTAGCAAAAAATTAGAAACAGAATATGTTGCACATAGATTGAGAAAAGGCTAAACAAATGTCAGCATATGGATATAACGGAATATGAAGCTCAGATAAGAAATGAGGAATATGAAGAATTCAGAGAAATATAGGAAGAATTGAATGAATTTAAGCCCAGTAAAAAAAGCCAAGAAAATCATATTGACAGTGATTGCATGAATATAATGAAAACTAAAAGATATAAGAAATCAGATTAAATGTAATTATCACTATTGGTTCCAGAAGAATAAGGATAAAGCATGACTTCAGGTTTTCAGTGGATTCTCAATGATAATAGGACAATAGGAGCGTAGGACTATAGGAAACAATTTTTTTCATCATCTTTCAGATGCAGTAATACTGACAGTTTTATTAAACTATTTCCCTTTGTTGTGAGTATGGATGATGAAGGAAAGGCACATTTTGGAAATGACAACAATGTAAAACCAAAATCAGTCATTAACATGAAAAATAGCATTTTTATAATGAACCTCACATTTTAGTTGTGCTTCTTTTAGGCAACATACTGTAATCCTCTGACTCCCAAACCCATTCGGAGACACTTTGATTTTAAAAGATAATTTATCCCATTAATATTCAGGTTTAGTGTCATTATAGTTGGTTTTCCTTTCACTATATTCTGACATTTTGATTGTTTTGAGTACAGAGCACTGTCCTCATTTCACTAATTGCACTGATCATTATGAGGGAAAAGTTTTACAAAGCTGTATTTTAAAAATGAGTAATTTTAGTAACATTTCGAAATGTCTGAAATGTATCTGAAATGTTTGACGTGAACTCCTTGTAGGAAGCAAGAAATTAGAATAATTGCCTTATCAAAGCACTTTTGAGACAGCATGGATAGTGAGCCAACTTCATAAATAGCAAGCCTGGGTTCAAGACTTACCTCTGGCAATATTGGCTGCATGACTCTGGGAAAGCCACTTATATTTTAATGCCTCCCAGTGAAAAACTCCTTGAGACTTTGAGTTGCAGAAGAATTGCTGATATGCATTCATGGAAAGAATTTTCTCACTAGGAATTCTCTGCACCGGTGAAATCATAGGCAAGAAAATAAAATTTAAAAATTCTTTATACCTTTCAACTTAATTCATCATAACTCCCAACTTTCAAGTATGTGACTGAAGAGCTTTTCGGCTGCTCTTTGATTTTAATTAGTCTTTCAATAGTGGATAGATGGCATAGCATAGAAAAATCAGATCATTGTTTGTCTGCAACAATAGAGACAGAAGTCCCTGCTGCTTCTCTCTCACCAGAGGGACTTCTCTGACAGTAGCTCAAAAGAGTTGTCTGAAAGAGAGTCTCCAGAGCCCTCAACTGAGTAAATTAGACAAATCACTTGGAACAAATTTAAATTGCAGGTGATGGACTTTCTAGCTCTTTCTATAGGAGACATTGTGGCTGCATGTCCGGGCATTGAAATTCTTACTGGTAGGTATAGCAAAGGTAGATTTTTATTCTCTACTGGCTATACCTAGATTTTGACCATTCCCAGGAAGATATACCTATATTCAAAAGACTGAGATGAAAAGGGAGCAAAATTAGTTACTTTTGCAGCATATTTCAAATGACATGAATGCTTTGATTCAATGTTTTGTATATTCCTTCTAAATCTGAAAAAAATGATCATAATTCATTCCCCTCAATATGGAATGAGTTGTTAGCATAATGAAGAGGAATTTCACATGCACTATAATACATGAAGAACATGCTCAGTTGTCTAAATGTTGCCTAAAGTGTCTGTAAAATTTTTTACCCTCATCTAAAGTGGGGTGATCCTTGGTCTTTCCACTCATATCTCCAGTCAGAACAGCAAATTTAATAATAGCAGTTCCCACTTAAGTGATGCTTTAGAGTTTACAAAATGCTTTGCATAAACTACTCCATTTGATCACCAGAAGTACCATGTCAAGAAGGTAATGTAACTGTTATCTCCATTTAATGAATAGGAAGACTGAAACAATGAGGTTAAATAACTTTTCTGAGGTAAAACAGACAGCAAGTAAAAGCAGATATTTGGAAGCAGGCTGAGAAAGCTGCTGGAAATATATTCAAGTGAAAACAAGAAATAAAACTAAGAATCAGTGAGTAAAGATGCCTGGCAATTGAAAGGACCAAAAGAAGTCATGTAATTGGTTACCTAGGCTCCAGAACAGCTATGTTGGAGCATACGGTTAAAAAAATAAAACTCTCCTGTTTTAACTCATTTGAAGGTGAGCAGGCTCCCTCTGGCATCTGATCCAGTGCTATACACTTAGCAGGCTTTGTCTCTATGGACTCAAAGCACTTTACTAGCTGTATTACCCTGATAGACAAAATAAACACAGCTTGACTTCAGATTAAAAGGTTTAAATATAGACTACAGGACAGCAGCAGACACATGGTAAGTGTTTTATTGACTGGACAGGCGAGATTTATAATTATGGAAATAACAGAGCTGTATTGCAGGCTTTGATAGGAAAAAGTGTTGATTGCCAACCTCTTCAGCAGGGAGGATAGTTCACCACAGATCCTAAAACACTTTCCCAATCATTCATGTGTACCTTTGGACCTAGACTCATAGTTACTGTGAGGACCATTGGCAAAACCAGTCATAAATGTTCTTGAGAAATCAGCACCTCTACCGAACAACAAGTGAGTCTCAGAGGTGAGGATTATTTACCCCTTGCTCAGAACTAAGTGAATAAAGCACTGACATAGATGATTTTTGTATTTATTACTGCAAATTTTTTTAAACTGAGGCTAGCAAACACAGGGTAAAAGAATATAGCCAATACTGTGAAAAGAGGCTTGAGGTTTTATCACTGTTCCATGATGAAATCCTCCTTAGCTGATCTTGATGAAGAAAGGGAAGCATTAGCTCAGTATAAAGGATACATGCCCTCTGCATCCAAATTTAACAAATCTAATCCCTTTCCATGGTGACAGAACTTCAAATATTAAAAGATAGCTGTTCTGCCCCCTTTTAGTTTTCTCTTCTATAAGTTAAACACTCTCAGTTCCATGAAATCCTCATATGAAATGGTCACAAACCTTTTCCTCTCCTGAATAGTCTTGAATTTATCTGGTCATGTGAGAGTATGGAGGGGCTATCACTTATTTATTACTGGAAGCCATATATCTCAGTGCATCCTAAGATAGCATTAGCTTTCCTAGCTACCATTGTACACTGTTTACTCAGCTTACATTTCTCTAACTCCCTCACATCTTTTTTTTCAAACTGCTATCTAACCATGTCTGCCTTATCTTGCATCTTATATCCTCTTAATTTCATTCAAAATATATTTATTTAGTGCCTATTTAGTATGCAGTACAGTATCTTGGGCATTATAAGATTTAAAAGTTTAGATAAAACCAATCTCACTTTCATGAACATATGTAGGTTTAGTAGGGCATGTGACACTTACCAAAAAATAAGTTCATGAAAGGTACAAATTAAGCATTATATGAGGTCTGAAGAAAGAAGGAAGAGACATTTCATGTTTGATCTAAATGATGAATAAGAATTCAAAATGGAAGGAAGAGGGGAACATTTCAAGAATAGGAACCTGTGATCAAAAGCATGGAGACAAACAAGAATACAGAATTTTGGGTGGTGAAGAGTAGGCTGGTATGGTTGGAGTGTATACTATGGAAACACAATTATTGATAATGGACATGGTGATAATTGACTCCAAAGAGTAAAGTTCCTTAAAGAGGAACTTTAACTAAGTTTTCAGTGGAGAAGTGACACGGCTAAATATATGCACATGGCAGATTATCCTGGAAGCTTGTGAAGGCTGGATTGAAGGGAAAGGGTACAGAGGAAAGAAGACAAGACCATGTTGGAGGCTATTACAATAATTCTGACATGGATCAATGAACATCTCTACTATCAAAATGACTATGAGAACAGAGAGGAGAAAGTAAACATTAGAGATTTTATTGTGATAGAATTGGCAGGATTTAAAGGAATAATTAGATACAAGCAAATAAAGAGAAGAAAGAGTCAATAAAATATCAACGTTTCAAACATGGAGAACCAGTCAAGGGTAATGCCTCTCACAAAAATATTAAAGATAAAGGGTAACTTGGGCTAGAGAAATGTTGAGAAGTCTTGGGATATGGGGGATAGTGCCTCTGGCCTCAGATCCTCTTTCAGTTCTCCCATCTGTCCTAGAACCAAACCAAGACCTCCAGCCTCCTGTAAGTACCCATAGCCAGCAGCATCTCTCCCCCTCTGCTTCTGCACTTACTGAATGGTCATGTGCTGGTTCCTTCTCACCCAAACCCAGGTCTCCACAGTACAGCTGGGTTTGGCCTTCCTTGTCAATAGATGTTCCCTCAATCTTTCTGGGCTCAGACACCCAACTCCCTTCACTGTCCAGGAGGTAAAAGTTCCTGTGACTGGGGCAGAGGCTGCCTCTCAACCCAGCTAACCCTAGGGTTCACTGCTTATTATTTAAGCAGAACTAGCCTGGAGTTGTTTATTCTTCACAGGTGCCAAACCTCATCCTGGGAATTTTTTTTTCAGATCTCCAATTGTCTCAGGTGGACCACTGTTCTGCCCCTACTCTTATTTATTTTTACTACTCTATGTTTTTCCTAAGGCACTGTTTTATTTCATTTGTGGGGGAAATCTGGAGGGCTTGAAATTTTCTGACCTACTCTGCCATCTTCCCAGAATCTTCTCCTCTAATCACTTTTAAAGTAAATTCCATGCATACAAAGAAGTTATAATGCAAAATGTCACATAAACATAAATATTACCACCATCATTATTATCATTAAGTAACATCAATAAAATAAATTATCCAAAATGAGAGAGATGCTAACCAATTGTAATCTCTACTGGTCAGACCATATATAACCTGACATATTGAGTTCAGTTTTAGGTATCATAGTTACTATAAACAGTTATACTAGTACACTAGCAATGAACAAGCTTATAAAGGACCAGAGAGTGGTGATGACAATAGTAGGGGAATAGAAATTATCCCACAAGAAGATTAGTCAGAGGAAATGGGCGTTGTTAATTTGAAGCAAAAACATTTATTGGAGCTGTCTCCATTCTTCAAATATATGTCATATAGCAGAAGGATTAGACTTTTTTCTGCTTGATCCAAGGAGACAAAACTAGAAGCAACAGGAGGAGATTGAAGAAGTGCATTTCTGATCCATCTAAAAACAAATTTACCAACATTAAAATTGTCCAAAAGTTGAATGGCCTGCTTCAGGAGGTAGAAGATTTTCATTAATGGAAATTTTCAAATGGACATTGGCTGACCTTTTGTTGGGCACGTTAGGGAGGAGATGTCTCTTCAGGTATGAATTGTAGCCGATGACCTTAAAATGCCTTTTAAGCTTGAGATTCTGTGATTCTAGTAATTGTAATAATAGTCATTCTAATGCTTATCTCTATGATATCAATCTACATATCTACAATTCTCAGTTTCTTTAGAAATGTAATTTTCTCTTTATTAATTTCTACAAAAGTGTCTATATTTAGCGATCTTTTCTAAAAAGTAACTATGGGTATTGCTGTCTTTAGATATCAATGGCATATCTTGGCTAATGCATCAGTTTTTCTATAAATATCCATATCCTATCTCAGTGCACCTATCATTTTGTGTGGTGATGTGTATATGTTTGAACCAGAGTCAGAGTTCCTATCATACTCTTTTTATACAGTGCATTGAACATAGTAGGTGCTTAGTAATTACTGCTTGTTGAATTGAATTCATTCTTTTTTTGGTAACTCTTTTCATGTGTATTCCTCTTCCATTGGAGCTCTGCATCTTATCTTCTTAGTGATATATCCTATTTCTGTCTGTTAGTGTGTCTGCTTTTTTTTTGTTTCCAAACACATGTTCATTTAGTTATTATTTCATTAAGCTAAATATAAAATAACCATCTCTAAAGCTCTCTGACTTTCTTATCACAGGAAGACCAATGTGAATGGTCAAAGGAAGTTTACTCACGGTTAAGACATGATGGAAAAAACCAATAAGAGCAGCCCAATGGGGTTCATTCTATTGGGTTTTTCTGACCAGCCTCAGCTAGAGATGGCCCTCCTTTTCATCATCACCATATTTTACATCCTTACCTTGATGGGGAATACAACCATCATTCTGGTCTCTTACCTGGATCCCAAACTCCACTCCCCAATGTATTTTTTCCTTTCCAACCTCTCTTTTCTGGATATCTGCTTCACCACCAGCATTATCCCCCAGATGTTATGGAATCTTAGTAGTACTGAAAAGATTATCACTTACATTGGTTGTATTGTGCAGCTATATGTTGTTCTGGGATTGGGTTCCACTGAGTGCATTCTCTTGACTGTCATGGCTTATGATCGCTACATTGCCATCTGCCGCCCCCTCCACGCTACTATTATTATGCATCCAAGGTTTCTCAAACAGTTGGCAGTTGTGATTTGGGTCAGTGGTTTTGTGGGACCTTTGATTCAATCAATATTGACTTTTCGATTGCCTCTTTGCACTCACCATAGGGTGGAAGGTTTTATGTGTGAGGCTCCAGCCTTGATCAAAATTGCTGTTGTAGATACCACCTTTGTGGAAACTGAGCTTTCCATAGCCAGTATCCTCTATGTTGTAGTACCTCTGGCTCTTATCCTGGTTTCTTATGGCTGCATTGCTAGAACTACATTGAGGATTAAGTCAACTGAAGGCCGGGGGAAATTATTTAGAACCTGTGGTTCCCATCTGATAGTTGTAGCCTTGTACTTTGGAACCATAATTGCTGTCTACATACAGCCCAAAAATGAGTATACTCAGAAACGAAGTAAGTTTCTAGCCCTCTTCTACACTGTGGTGACCCCCACCCTCAACCCAATGATCTATACATTGAGGAACAAAGATGTGAAGGGATCATTGAGAAGGTTGCTGGGTTCAAACAAAAGTTCTAGACATATATAAACTGTACAAACAGCAAATCATTAAGTCTATGCACTGGAGAGTACACTATATGCTTCTAGGACCACAGCTTAATAACCCCAAATAGTTAAGGCCTTCCTGAGTTTAATATATTATCTTTGTGAAAATCCCAGAGCTCCCTGCAGGCAAGCATTTTAGTGTCTAAGAATCTTCTTTGCTAGGAATTCTTCTGTGAAGACACCAAATTGTCATTAAGATATGAAGGTCATATCCTTTTATTTATAACATTTGCTTTCTCTGTGACAATAAATGGATAATTTTATCACTTCTGTGGCTTTAGAGAGAAGCTGGAAATCTTCTATTCAAGGGACCAGCAAGATAGCAGTTTAGACACTTACTCCAAAACCCACTAAGAGTCAAGGCCTGCAAACAAGAAGAATTAATTATCAGGTACAGAGAATTAACAGCTGAATCCATAGGAAATAGAAGAGAAAAGCCCCAAAAGGCAAAATCTTGTGAGTAAACACCTGAAAATGTGCCTCAATGCTTCTAGCAGAGATGCACACATTGACCCAAGGGCTTATGTGAAGGGCCCATCTTTGGATCCCTCTCTTGCTACCAACTCTACCAGGACCCATTCCCCCAAGATCATCTTTTCTACAACAATTAGCAGACACTGATTTTACTCAGTACTACGAAAGGAATGAAGGCTTGAGATCATTTCCAATCCTCTGGGATCACGTCAAATTTAGATTTTCCCAAGATGATAAAGGTTGAGCTTGGAAAACCCTCTGAGCTCTCCTCTTACTTTGCAAATATAACAGGTACTAATTCATCCCAGCCATAGACGGAATAGGAGAAACAAGGGAGCAGCTGGGACATGGGGGCAGGATGTGTGGTTGGACTAGGCCAGAATGAACAGATACTTAAATCTACATGGGGCCAATCCTGTCCTTCCCAGAGGCTACACAGGAAATGGATACACGTTGTTGAACTCTAAATCCCTCAAACATGGGGGGAAGCGGTTCAGATAACTTTTAGATTTTTACATATTATATCAGAACTGCAGGGAAAAAATTTGAATAAATAGAACTTTTTGAATTCATGTTGTTAGTTTAACAGAACATCAAGTACTATAACAATTATAATGTGCCACTGAGATTTGGCAAAATGATGTGAAAAAGATAAACATGGAATATAGGAATATTTAAATTTTTGCCAAATTCTCCTTTATACATTGCATTTACTAGTTAAATCATTTTTTTTATTCCTCAAGTTGGTTTGAAAGAGAAATACAAGCAGGTACTATACCATGCTTATCATCCATACCTTTAGTACAGAATTCCCAAAATTCATGTGTAAGGGGAAATTTATTGAATGGTTCAGTAAGAATGAGAATGCTTACCAATCAACCCCTGTACTGAATTTGATATATAAAGAGAAATTCAAACTTGTAAACTTAAGACCATTTGAGAATTATTTTTTCTCTTCTGGATAGATATCTAAAGAAAAATAGACTAATGAAGAAAAATTTGGTGCCACAAACTACGTATTCATTACATTTGTTAAAAAGGTGCAATAGTTCCTGAAGCCTTAAAACTTATTTGAGATTCAAGGAGTCTTTATTGGTACTTTCTTCAAGAAAATTTTAAAAAAAACTAAGTGAAAAAATGGTTCTCAGGCTCAACTTAACTAACACAGGAAGAAACCTTCTTAGGTAAAAATGCTAGGTTAGAGAATTAACTTCATCAGGCTCAGGTTCAGGTTCAGGAGTACTTTGATGATTACTTATTTATTGTATAACCCAGAGAATCATTCCTGGCAACACTTCTCTTACTCCAGGCACAACACAGAAATAGGAAGTGCTTTTCTCCCTTCTTATTCAATAAATCTAACAAAGAGAGAACTATATATCTAGATTTGAATCTTCTAGATGTCTGCTTCAGGTAAAAGTAAGACAAATGTCTATTTTTATCACTGTACATTTATCACTGCTATTCTCATCAGAAAATACCTCCTTAGGTGATGTTGAAAATACACTATTCTTCTAAGTATTTGATGTTATTTAGGACACACACTGACTTTAAAGTCTGCACATGAATGAGTGAACACATTATCAGCTGTAGTTATGTATCAATTGGTTTTACTTATTTGTAATAATAAAGGATTGATTTTAGGTGGGAGGGAAGTGCTCCTTTCATCTGGAAATGCCTTGTGGTTTTTAAGAGCATAAACATATTTTAATCATTAACTTAAATATCAAAAACAAACAAAAAATTCCATTTCCATAGAATAACCAAGAAGCTTGTTTAAGGAAACCACAAGTACCCATTTCATGCCACTTATTTTTTGGAGAAAAAAGCATATAATAAAGTTCAGGTATTACTTTCAAAACTGTCCTGCTTATTTGTACCTCCTTCTGAAATTCCTTCTGTTTTCTTTTTTGTATTTTTAAAATGTTTCAATGACCCTCTTATTTTTGGAATCCCTATTGCTGACCTCTCCTCTCTCCCTAAATCCCTCCCACCAAGTTAAAGAGGGAAAAAAAAGTCAACTCATAAACATATTCATACAAAATAAACCACACAGTGGCCATGTTCGAAAAATGCACACCTCTTCTACACCTTGAGTTCATTACTTTTCTGTCTGGAGGTAGATATTGGGGTTACTAAATGGTAGATCAGAAAAATGCTGGAGACATATTTCATTTAACTTTTAGCAAGTCATTTGATAAATATCTCATAATATTCATGTGGAACTGTTGGAAATAAATTGGTTAAACAATAGAACAATGAGCTAAATTAGAACTAGCTGAATGGCCAAAGAAAAATCATCAATGGTTTGATGTTAGCTTAGTAGGAGGTTTCCACATAGACTTGGTCTATTTTTCTCTAGAGTACAGAAGAAGAAACAAGGGACAGAAGTAGCAAGAAAGTAAGTTTAACCTGAAAAAAAAAGACTCCTAATGACTTAGAGCTATACAAAAGTGGAATAAGCTACCTCGGGAGGTGGTGGTTTTGAAGCATTGGAGATGTATATTCATGCAACGGCTAGATGTTCACTTCACTGGCGGCTTATAGTTGGGATTCTTTTTCAGGTATGGATTAGACAAGGTGGCCAGTTGAGTTCTTATAACTCTCAAATTCTGTAATTTTTTGATGTATCAGTGTATCCATGAATAGGTATAGATTTAAGTATTTGTATCTATAAATAGATTTATATATGTATATGTGCTTGTTATTGGCATATAGATCTCAAACATAACTAAATAATATAATTGTTTTTAATCCTGCTTAATTTTCACTGTTTTCATCTATTTCATCTCAATCTATATTCTCCCTTCCCAAGCATCTTCCTTCATTTTTCTTAACCAGCTCTCATCAATGCTTCTCTGAAAATCATGCATTCAGTTTATATTTATTCTGGGCCTGAGAGTTTAATTGAATTGATGGATGGTGTATTTGAGTTGGATGCAGGGGCATATAGTCCGTGTAGTAGATAAATTATATTTTGTTTCAGACCCAGGGTTTCAATAAAACTGAACACCATCAGGTACAGAAAAAAATGCCAAAATATGTCAATTTCCTTTAAGCATCTCAACCTTATTTCCATTTGGAACCACAAACAAAAACCCATACACAAAATTTAATTAGTTAAGTGCCAAAAATAATCACAATTAGATTTTGCCCAGACTAAGTAACCATCTTGAACACGGAGCATCTCTGCTAATATACTGTCTAAAACCCCATTAATTAGAAATAATCCAATTGATTTCATTGATGTGGATCTTCCCTTCAATAATTCACATAAAAGCCTTCCATGCATGGCCATCCTGTTTGACCCTTTTCCATGTTTTCCTGTGAATTTTTTGCAGGTGTTCTACCCAGTGTCACAGGGCTATTCTTTGCTTTCTCCTGACATCTCACATGTAGCAGAGGAGAACTTACATTCTTACTCTAGTTAACTAGCCATGTGATCAGCTCATTTTCTTTCTTTATCAAACTTTCTTTAATTATGTGCTTTATACAGGTTTTCCTTCCAGTCAAAATTCACTTTGTGGGTCTATATTTTTCTCTGAATCATATTAATATTTTTAGTTCTTCAAAAACTATGATGTTCTATGACTCAAAGATATATAAAAACCTTAGTAGGGTATTTGCAAAAATTTGGGATCATTAAAGAATTTTTAAGTTTTCTGAAATCAATTCTCTCTATACTCCTTTTAATAATTAAAATTTGGGCCTAAATAATTATCTAATATACCTATATATATTCACCTGTGTGTATATATGTATATGTAACATATTGCACACATGTGTACACATGTGTGTTTGTACATATATAAATATATGTATGTATATGTGTGTATATACATATATACACACACACACACACACATACACCCATAGAGAAAGACAGACTGACTGAAGGAGAAAGGTAGAGACTGATTGATTTTTCTTGTTGGGATGGGAAGGCCAAACGCTTTTGAATGATACATCACAAATATACAAACACAATTCCCACTAGTCAAGGGAGGCATAATCCTCCTTCTTGCTCCACCTCTGTCTTTGGAAAGGAGAAGAGGATTAGTTTTATAAACATAGCTTAATTCTCATGGATCATAATACAAGGTCCAAATCCCAAAATCTCCATGGGGCATGAGTCCTAGGTTTTCTTGCTTCTCAGCCTCCATGCTGGCCTGGCTGGCTGCTCCACCAAGCCTGCACTTCGGGTTCTGAGGTTGTTAGGGCTCAAAATCCCAGACCTGTGGGAATCACCTCTGGTACCAGAAACTGAAGATAAATGACACAAAGCAGATACCTAACTCCCCTGCCCCTCTTTCCCCACCCCACCTCTCTGGTCCGCCCATTTCTTAGAGTCAAAGTAAGAGGGAGAGCAGAGGAAGGAAAAGTCTTTTTCTTATCTCACCAGTTCAGTTCATGGTGACCACAATGAGAGCAGCAGCAGTAGCAGCAGCAGCAGCAGCAGGAGAACCCAGCAAGCTCCACTTGGTCAAACAGTATGCTGAAAGTCAAAGGTTGTTGTTTTTTTTTTAATTCTCTCTCTCTGTCTCTCTGTCTCTCTCTCTCATACACACACAGACACACACACACACACCAGTCAATAGAGGGCATGTTCTAATGAGGTAGTTACATTATGACACATTATATGGAGTGTTGGACTTGCAGACAGGAAGACCAGAGGTCAAACTCTTAAATACTTACGAGCTACATGATATCAGATAACTCATTTTATCCCTCTCAGCCTCAGTTTCTTCATCTGTAAAATGAAGATAATAAGAACTTATCTCATGAGGTTTTCATGAACATTAAATGATATAACGTATATAAAGCATTTAACAAAACCTGAAGCACTATATAAATGCTAGCTTTTTCATTATTATGGGAAAGAACATAAGGGAGGGACTTTTAGAGGGAACCCTACTCACATCAGATCTGAGTTAAGTTGAGAACAATATATACATTTAGAAGGAAATAAAAGTATTCTAAATTTATAAAGAAACAAGAAGGTGAGGGAACAAGATAAGGGAGGGTTATAGAAGGGTGTCTAGATTAATGGGAATGGGATAAAGAGGGAACAAAGCACACACATTTACATATATATAATATATAATATGCATGTATATGGAAGGCTATAAAAGTCTTCTAAATTCAGATAAAAACAAGAGGCTAAGGGGAAAGAGTTGGGGAGAAAGGATAAGAGAAGAATCTTGGGCAGGTGTAGGTTAAACAATAAGAGGGCAAGGTAGTGGGTAGAAGTAAAGCAGAGGAGTCAGGAACAATAGGGAATAAGAGATACACACAAATGTAAAATAAAGATCAGGAGTAGAGTTTATTAGGGAAAAAAAGTAGGAGCAGGAATCATGGTCTCAGACAAAGTTAAAGCTAAAATAGATTTAATCAAAAGAGAAAAATAGGGAAACTACACTTTATGTCAGCCATATTAATCAATACTGTTTTAGATTATTTAAAATACCTAGACAGGATAAGATTGGAATATTACTGGGTTGTAGGAGATGATGAGTTGGTGGATTTAGAAAAATATGGAAAGACTTGGACTTATGAAGGAAGATATTATCTACTTCCAGGGAAACAGAGGACAAACAAGTTATACAAACAAGGTCATATGAATGTGTATGTTTATGTGTGTGTGTATGATTATAGGTATCTGTATATGTAAGCGTATGTATGTATGTATGTGTATTATATATATATAATGTTTGTGTATAAGTGTATGTGTATATATATGAATGTGTGTGTGTATATATATATACATACACACATCTATGTATGTATGTATGTATGTATGTATGTATGTATGTATTTCCACATTTAATTGTAGCCTCCTTGGAGGAGGGAGGAGAGGAAAGGAGGAAGCAAAAGTGCACAACAGAGAACAAAATAAAACCTACAAGGAAGTAAAGAAAAGATGGACAGCTCTGAACACAATGTGCAGCATTTATTATATAGGCTCTCTTGAAACAGAAATTTATTGCTGTATATTTTGAATCTTCTCATGTTCTGCTGTGCATGTGGCAATTGTTTTCTTTTGTACTTCAGTTTTAGTATTTTAAGTTTGTTTCTTTTTCTTTTCTTATTTTATATTTTAGTTAAAAATAAAAAAATTACGAAAAAAAAAAGATTTGTTTGCTATACCACTGGGTGCATATATGTTTAGTATTGATTTTCTTCATTCTCTATGGTACCTTTTCAGCAAGATGTAGTTTTCTTTGCTATCTCTTTTAATTAGATGTATTTTTGCTTTTGCTTTGTCTGAGATCATGATTGTTATCCCTGATTTTTTTTTTTTACTTCACCTGAAGCATAGTGGATTATGCTCTAGCCCCTTACATTTATTCTGTGTGTCTCTCTGCTTCAAGTGTGTTTTTTGTAAACAACATATTATAGGAATCTGGTTTTTAATCCATTCTCTGCTTCCGCTTTATCTTTGACTCTGCCTCTGCTTCTGCTTTAATCCATAACCTGCTTCTGTTTTATAGGAGAGTTCATCCCATTCACAGCTATGATTATTAATTGTGTATTTTCATCCATCCTATTTTTCCTCCTGTTTGTCCTCTCTCTCCTTTCACACTTTCTTTCCTCACCAGCGTGTTGCTTCTTATCACTGTTTCCTTCAATTTGCCTTCCCTTACTTAATCTCTTCCCCTCCTACTTCCCTGTAGAGTATAATAGGTTTCTTTACCCAAATGACTGTGTATGTTATTCCCATTTTGAACCAAGTCTGATGAGAGTAAGGTTCAAGCAGTGCCTACCACCCATGCTTCCATCTTCACCACCATTGTAATAGATATTTTGTGTCTCTTTATGTGTGGCAATTTACCCATTCTACATCTCTCTTCCTTCTGCTCCCAATGTAATCCCATTAATTAATTTTTATCTCATCCCCTCAAAGTCACCTTATACCACACCTTCTGTCTATGTATACTCCTTCTAACTGCACAATTAGTGATACAGTTCTTAAGAATTACAAATATCATCTTCCCATGTAAACAGTTTAGCCTTATTGAATTCCTTATGTTTTCTCTTGCCATTTTTTTTTACCTTTTTATGCTTTTCTTGAGATTTGATATTGAAAATCTTTTTTTCTGTTAAACTCTAGCATTTTCCTCAGGAAAGGTTGAAAGCCTTCTATTTCATTGACTATCCATTTTTTTCCTCTGAAAGATTATGCTAAATTTTGCTGGGTAGGTGATTCTTGGTTATAATCCAAGCTCCTTTGCCTTCTAGAACATCATATTCCATGATCTCTAATCCTTTAATGTTGCTGCTGCTAAGTCCTGTGTAATACTGACTGTGGCTCCCCAATATTTGAACTGTTTCTTTATGCCTGCTTGCAATATTTTTTCCTTGACCCGGGAGTTCAAGAATTTGGTTATAATATTCCTGGGAGTTTTCATTTTGGGGATCTCATTCTGGAGGTAATTGATGGATTCTTTCAATGTCTATTTTGCTTTCTGGTTCTAGGATATCAAGGCAGTTTTCTTTGATAATTTCTTGAAGTATGATGTCTAGAAAAATGGCAAGTAACAGGTAATATTATATTGACTATTAAAAATATTTGTCAGAGGCCAGCTCTCTATGCACTATGCTATTATGCTTCTCATTAGTCAATCAATCAACATGGGGAGCAAGAGACAGACTGAATGGGGAGTCAAAGAAATTCCAATGTATAACCTAGATACAAATGGGAAAGGGAATAATATATTTAATTTTTTGACTAAATCTCCCAATCATCTTCCTTCAAATCTAATGTCCTTTATTATAACTCTGTCGAGTAGGTAGATATGAATAATTTTCTCATTTAAAAAGTTATGTTCTTTGATGAAAGTGCATCTGACATGAGACAATGGAATCTACAAATAAAAAACCAGACAGATTTGGGAGATCTAGATTCTAGTGTCAGGTGCTTTAATAGCTAACTGCGTGGCCTCTGGCAATTTGATTAATGTATGTGTTCCTTATTGTACCTCATTTGTAAAATCAGAATGATAATAAAAACACATGAGGGACAACAAGAATTGTTAATTGAACATATCCAATAAGTGGTCCTCTAGGCTAACCTGGAGGACTTGTAAAGACAAGGAACCCAGTACCTTTTTAAGTTAGAATTGTTGTGACAGTGTAATAGATATAAAGGCTTTGGTCTCCCTTAAATATCTTTTTTTTTTTTTTTGGTTAGGCAATGGGGTTAAGTGACTTGCCCAGAGTCACACAGCTAGTAAGTGTTATGCGTCTGAGGCTGGATTTGAACTCAGATCCTCCTGAATCCAAGGCTGGTGCTCTATCCACTGCACCACCTAGCTGCCCCCACTTAAATCTCTTTCGCTTCTCATGTGTCACTCTATTTTTTTTTTTTTGGTGAGGCAATTGGGATTAAGTGACTTGCACAGAGTCACACAGCTAGTGATTGTTATGTGTCTAAGGACAGATTTGAATTCAGGTCCTGACTCCAAGGCCAGTTCTCTATCCACTGTGCCACCTAGCCACCCCTTGTCACCCTACTCTTGCTACATCTATTACTACAATCTATTTTCTTGTGGAAGTGTGTGCTATTAACATCTCACTTTTATTTAGAAAATTAAGAATTAATAGTATATCAATATTCATCTCTTAAATACTTAATCTCCCTTGAATCCCTAAGTAATCTTCCTTGAGTAGAAGACTTAATTTCAGGAAGTGATCTTAGTTCCCTAGAGAATAGATCCATTACTGAGAGTGATCAAAGTAAGAGTAGGTGTGTCTTTTTGTTAAACAAATAAAAGAAGATATCCCTTGTGTTTACTGTTATTCACCCAAAAGGTGAGTCTATAGAGGGAGTGATCAATTTCATTCAGGGAGATATTTTCTACAAATATGTGCCTGAATTTGAAATACTGTCATCTTATTTGGGAAATAAACCTCCCTAAATTTCAACTACTTTCTTTGTTTCTTTATCTTCTTTATCTTACATTTGCTTATACAATGCAAGTTGCAAATTACTTGTTCAGAAAGTTTTTTCCTCAGACCAAATGCTTGACACTAGCTGTGTGAACCTGGGCAAGTCACTTAACCCCAATTGCCTAAAAAAAAAAAAATTAAAAAATAAAGTTTTTTCTTTAGGGATTTTTTTTCCTCCAGACTCACTTTAAGCATAAATTCTCATTCTTTAATAAATATCCTATGATAGATTTTGGCTAAAACACAGACTATAAATTGTTTTCCCACACCATTGCTAGCCATACATGTTCTTTTTTAAAATTTAATATATATCATGTATATTTTTATTACTGAACTCATCAACTCAATCTGTGAAAACAATAGGGCGGAACAAACTTAAAAAGTAATCTTTTTTAACATCTATTCCTTTTTTAAAATTTTTTAATTATTTCATTTTTAATTTATGGAATAAAACAAGCATTTCCAAAACAAAATACAACAATAACAAAAAAGATGATTGCATGTGAAACTGCAAATCCATTATGTACAACTTGCTATTCCTTTTAAATATATGATAAAGTTATCATGTAAATGCTCTTCATTATTTTGTGCAAGTCTATCCATGTTTTTCTGAGATTGTCAAGCTTGTGATTTCTTATAGAGCAGTAGTTTTCCATCATAGTCATTTACCACAACTTGTTCAGCCCTTCTCCAATTGATGGGCATTCCCACAATTTCCAGTTCTTTGCCACCACAAAGAGAGCAGCTATAAATATTTTACAAAATACAGGGTCTTTTCCTTTTCTCCTAATTATTTTTGTAAATAGACCTTGTAATGGTATTGCTGGATCAAAGGGTAGAGGCAGTTAAATAACTCTTTGGGCATAATTCCAGAGTTCTCTCCAAAATAGTTGGATCAGTTCACAATTCCACCAACAATGAATTAGTGTCTCAGTTTTTTCCATACCCCCTCCAACATTTGTCACTTTCCCCCTTCAATCATTTTAGCCACTCTGATAGGTGTAAAATGATATCTCAAAGTTGTTTTAATTTGTATTTCTCTAATTAATAATGCTTTAGAGTATTTTTTCATATGACTATAAATTGTTTTGACTTCTTCATCTGAAAACTTCATATATAAATACATGGTCATACATAAATACATGTTCTTGAAATGGTCTTTTTTTTTTTTTTGCCATTTCTCTCTTCTCAATATGCTGTAGCCTACGTATACCAACCATACATCTTTCTCATGCCTTTTGAACTAACACAACATAGTATTATAATCTAGTTTTGAACAGTGTGCTTTAGGCAAAAAGTATTACCTGAGTTCAGAGAAAGGGGAGACCAGTGTGGACTAGGATATTCAACAAAGTTCCCACACAGAGTTGAGCCTTGAAGGATGGACAATTTTGATAGATGGAAACCTGGGCAGGGAAGGCAACTCTTGGCCTGAAGATAGATAGCAAAGGCTTTTGGGAGTGGGAATAATAGTAATTATCATATTGATTTTCAAGATTTTCTTTACTTCCAAATTTATTTATTACGTTATCTTTTCTCTCAGCAACTCTCACAAACTTCTGGGTTTTTTACTTTTCTTTCTTTCTTTCTTTTTAGAGAGAGAAAAGACTGAAGCTCAAGCAAGTTAGATTACTTGGTCAAGGTCACACAGAGTCAGTAGCAGAGCCAGGATTCAGGTCTATGGAAATTCTCAGGCCCTATACTTTTTCCCCTGAACTAGCCATTCTTCATTCAGAAAGGATGCTTCACTCAGTTAATAAACATTTATTAAGTGCATGCCAGGTGCTGTGCTAAAGTCTTCAGCATGTTTGTTAAATAGAAAGTGCTGTTCAGATAGTATTTTTGAAGGGGTAACAGAAAGATAGCCTGTTCCTCTGCCTTACTATTCCACTTATTCAGATAACTTCTGAAATCCCAAACCTTTTATGTCCTTCCAGGATTCTCCAAAAGAAATAATCACTCACTTTGTTTTGTGGAGGCACCCAGCCAATCTAGACAAGTCTCCCATTTACCGTAGGAATACCTCTCCCTTAGCTTGTTTGATGTCTTACATGTTGGCAGTATTTGCCCTTGGTAGCTGGGCCTTGGATCTGTGGGTAGAGGGTGAGGACTGGGGGCAGACTTTTTAACAAAATCACAGTATTTGTCTTTCTCCTCTAGTTTCTCATATTAATTGTTAATCTTCAGATCTTGTAATGATCTAGTTCTAGATTCTTACAATGTGCTTCAATTCCATATAGTTAAGGATGGTTATATTTTAATCAGGGCTTCTTGAAGATAAAACACTTCAACATCCAAAGGAAAGGAATGAATTTCCACAGGTAGGATTAGAGATATGACACTTACTGGGGTTCTGCAATTCATCCTTCTTCATACCCTAGGCAGGATTGGCTACTCTTTTCATGTCTGGGGGTTAATTGGAGGGTGGTGGTAGTTACAGTACGGTCTTAAGGTGACAGAGGCTTTGGTAAGGTTCTTTGGTAAGAGACTGGACATGCAAAGTATGATGTCACTCTTTTTTTTCTCTACTCTGCCTAAGTCTCCACTACAGGCTATAAAGATCATTAGCTCTATATTTCCTTAAATCTTTTCATTTAGTTTGAGCTTTATTTGTTACCTCCCCCATTTCTGACCCTAACTAACCTTCAGTGAATGCTAAAGTGCTTAAATTATAATAGAGGGAAAAGAGAAAAATATCCTGTCAGAATCCTAAGATCTTCAAGGGAGATACATAGAGAGTGAAATAAGGCAAATATGGAGTGTATATGTAGGTTTGTTCTGTTTTGTTGGTTTTAAGAAAGTAAACAAAAGGACGGGGGAAAGCATAGTGTAGGGAAGAATTGACACTGGGAAGGGAATTTACTATTTCACATAAATGGGGTACATAAGAAGAAGCAGTCATCTAATAACCCTATTCTTTTCAGAACCAGATAAAATAAAATTGAACATATACACAGAGAGATAGATTTTGGCACATAAATACATTAAACTCACAGAGAAATTGCAGAAGGGTATAAAAGAGTGACAGTATAGTCAGAGAAGTAATAGTCAGAAACCAAATAAGCTTTAATTTCAGGAGAGTCGATCATAAAGTGAGGATTAAAAAGAAAGAAAGAAGCAAAGATCAGGGTCTAGTCATGATGAAGAGATAAATTCAGGAAAAAATCACTTCAAATAAAAATTACCAAAACTAGCCAGTTTCCGTCTCTTCTCCATAACTTTCTTCTTGATAAGAGAAGAGCTGGAGAAAAAAAGTAAAAAACATAAGAAGAGATAATGGAAGGAAATGCATATTTAACTGTCATAACTGAAAGAGAATGGGATGAACTCCACAAATCAGAGGACAGCAGAATGGATTAGAAAGTAGAATATAACAATATACTGCTTACAAGAAAACACACTGAAAATGTAAGGATTAATAGGGTTAAGCAGAATAGTTGGAGCAGAATTCATCATGTTTCAAGTTAATTTTAAGAAGCAAATGGAACAATCATGATCTCAAACAAGGCAATAAAATACATGCAAGTCAAAAATTATAAGCAGGGGCACTATAGTAAGCTTAATAATTACACATATATTAAACACCTTCAAGAATCATGACCTCTGGCAGCAGGAAGTGTTGACTATCAGTAGGGGAAGGAACTAGCCCTAGCAGTCAAGAACTAAGTTTCAGAGAGGATCAGACCACAGAAACCCAACTGAAATACCTGCATAGCAGAGACTTTGTGACCAAAGAGGAGTACCATGAGAATAGTATGAAAAGGGAAGAGATATCAGAACCTTATAGTACCAGAGATATGAGTTACCTTGGTCATATATTCTCCTTATGTGTGAGCTTCACTATCAGTTTACTCTTAAATTTGTGCTCACTATTCTCATTAATAGTGCGCATTTGTGAGAGATTTCCTATACTTCCCCCAGATTTGTGGGTGAATATTTTGTAGAAAGTGTTCTTACTATGCCATCTTTAAAAATGTTTTTGCTTTGAGCAAATTGCTTACTGGCTGATTATTAAGAGTAAGCTCACCAATGGAGCCCCTTGAGTAATATTTTAGTAATGCCACAAGGCACTGTTCCCCTTAGAACTTGAGATAGTAGTTGTCACATCACTGGGGAACCAACCTACAAATCTGCAAGTGCCAAGTTTGGGGAATTAGCCTAGAGTTAGCCTTCACTAAGAATTTCCTTCTGGGTCTTGAAAGTCTCAGAAACCCAACATTGCAGCCTAGAAGATTCATTAATTAGTCATTGATTCTTTTAAGGAATGTTACTACTAATGTGTGCTACTAAGGTGCAAAGCCCTATGCTAAGTACGACAGAGCATAAAAGGTCTGTTTCCCATACTTTTTAGGAACTTACTGACAAAAGAAGAGGAGAAGAAGGAAAAGAAGAAAAAGGAGAAGGAAAAGGAGAAGAAGAAAGAAGAGGAGAAGAAGAATAAGAAAAAGAAGAAGTTGAAGAGGGAGGAGGAGGACGAGGAAGACGAGAAGGAGGAGTGGGAGGAAAAAAAGTCTTCATACTTCATTCAGGGTCATTTTTGAGATGAAAAAGCATAAAACCTTGAGAAATGCTGAGCCTCAGACGCTGACTCAGCCCACAGCATGGTACTTGTACTGGTATGAACTGAAAAACATAAAGGGGATGCTTTTCCTAAACTTCAATGTCTGTTAAGTGTCAGGTTTCTTTTACCACATTTGGTCTCAGTCCATCACAGATCAAGGTGAATGAACTCAATAGCCTGCTGGCTATGGCAAGGATATGGCAATGGTAATCTACTACTGCCATTATCCCAACCTACTATCTTGCACTGACCTTCAACACCATACCATCCTGCTGCATGTATATCTCTCATAATTATTTATCACAATTTCTCAGCCAAAACCTTGAAGTTTCTCACAAAAAGGAGAAGGGGAGGGAACAATAAATAGAGTGAATGCATAGTGATTCCAAACATGGGAGGATTCCCAAAAAGAGTCAAGGCAGGAGGGAACAGGGACCAGGTAATAAGAAAATAGAGGAGGCAATTTGTTGAATAAGAAAATAATAGGTCCTTCCCCTCCCAAAAAAAAATGAACTTTTCTGAACTTTAACACACCGATAAAAAAAAATTCAAGCCATATAAGTAAATAGGGTGATAGAAGTGAAGAGTTAGAACCTCTTCTCCCTCAAGAATTAAAATGCCATCCAAGAGGTTAGAGACACAAAAAAAGTTACTCAACTTAGAGATTTCCTTTTGACACCTATATTCAGTCATTCTAAAAAGATTAAATTAGTAATCAACTTGATAGTAAACTCCAGAATCTCCAAAAGCTGTCAGTCTATTCATACCTCCTTTTTTATACATGGGTTATGGTCCAGAAAAATTTCTGTTGCTTTGGAGAGGAGAAGATTTAGTCTTTTCCTATTCAACAGACTGTCCACCACTCCTAAGAAAATATGAACACAATTCCTGCATAGCAGTGCAAAGGGGCTTACTCTGGCCTGGAATAATAGATACATTTTTAATATCAGACACATATAGACATGATATTCAGCACATCTCAATTGCAGGAGTTGAAACATGGATCAAGATAAGAAATGGTAATGAGATTTTTGCATCATAGAAATATCATATATATATATATGTACATAACATATACACGCACATACACAAAGTAATTTGGGGAAGAGCAATGATAACTGAAAATAGGGAAAAGAAAGAAGGGTAGTCACAATATATGGGGGAAAATTGAACTTGATGGAAAATGAGTCATGCTTGAAGAATGGCAAAATATTTAAGTATAACTTTGAGTTGCAAAAATAGGTGGGACAATCTCAGTGGGGGGAGATGATATTCCTTGGGATCTAGGAAAAATTTTTCCCATTCTAAGGCAAGATTATACAACAATGAATTTAAACTCTGCCCTCTTGAAACTGCCTAGTGGCCTGGCAGTACAGGGTTTTCTCAGACCTATTGATTAGAAGTCATTTACCCAGGTAGAGTATTGCTATAAGCAGCTACTTGGCACAGCAGATAGAGTGCCTGAAGTCATGAAGACTGATCTTCTTGAGTTCAAATCTGGCCTCTGACACTTCCTAGCTATGTGACCCTGAGCAAGTCACTTAACTCTGTTTCTTTAGTTTTACCATCCATAAAATGAACTGGAGGACGAAATGGCAAACCACTCAGTATCTTTGTCAAGAAAACCACAAATAAGGTCACAAAGAACTGGACACAACTGAAACAACTGAACAACCACAAAACAGAGAATTTCAGAAATGTGCAAATTTGACGAAGTTATCTTCTCTCCCACACACTCAGGGAAGATTTACTGGACGCAACATCCAAAGGACAGAATTACCATTGATCCTCATTTCAGAATAAGTTACCATATTGTTTACTGCAAAGCAGTTTCTTGAGAACCTCATGGACCTCTTTGTTCCTTAGGGTGTAGATCACAGGATTAAAGATGGGGGTGACTACAGTGTAAAGCAGAGCAAAGACCTTAGAGAGAAGCTTGGAGTGAACAGCAGAAGGTGCTATATACATGACCATAAGTGTCCCATAGAAAGTGGACACCACAGCCAGGTGGGAGGAACATGTAGAGAAGGCCTTCCTTCGCCTGGCCCCTGTGGG
The DNA here is from genome assembly GCF_900497805.2 of Vombatus ursinus. NCBI lineage: Eukaryota > Metazoa > Chordata > Mammalia > Diprotodontia > Vombatidae > Vombatus > Vombatus ursinus. Next base: position 5,209,690 of record NW_020954589.1, read on the forward strand.
TACTTTCAGCACAGCCACAAGGATGCGGGCATAAGAAGTCAGGATCAGACTAAATGGAATAGTAAGGCAGATCACAGAGAGGATAAATGTTGTTGCTTGCACCACCTGGGAATCAGAGCAGGCCAGTCTTACTACAGGCATGAAATCACAATAAAAGTGGTTGATGTGGTTGGAACCACAGAACTTCAGCTGTGCCATCAGAATCACAATTAGGCCATCCACTGCAAACCCAGATAGCCATGCTGTAACCACCAGACCCACACAATGCTTGGATCCCATCAGGAGTGAATAATGGAGGGGGTAGCAAATCGCCAGATATCGGTCATAGGCCATGATAGCCAGAAGGAAGCATTCAGTTGTGGCTAGAGAACCAAAAATAAAGAATTGGAGCAAGCAACCAGCCAGGGAGATGGCCTCCTTCCTCAAGAAACTTGCTAGCATCTTGGGCACTACTGTGGAAGTGTAGAGTATCTCTAGGAAAGAGAGATTGCCCAAGAAGAAATACATGGGTGTGTGGAGCCCTGGGGAGCCGACCACAGCCACTATAATCAGCAGGTTCCCTAGGATGGTGGTTAAATAGAAAATGGTTGAGAAAATGAAGAAGAGGAAGGGCTGGTCAGGGAGCTCAGAGAAACCAAGGAGGATAAACTCCGTAATGATAGATTGATTCCCAGTGAAAGTGGTTCCCATCAAGGCAATTCAAGCTGTTTTCAATTAATGAGCATAGAGAGAAGACTTCAAGGCATCTCAGAATCTCCTGAAGAATCTGGATCTGAAGTTAGTGGGGTTAGGAAAATAAAAAAAATGGGTAGATCTTCAGGAATCTTTATATGTATACATCCCATTTCTCTAAATTCCCACTAATTGGCCTTTTCAAACTCAGCATGGCCAAAATTTGACTCAACATTCATTGGAATGTAAGCAAGGGCAAGGACTTTTTTAAAATTTCATTTTCATACTCTAGCATCTAGTACATTGCTTTACACACAGTAGGTATTTGATAATGCTTGTTGGATTGGATTGGATCATCTCCTCCACAGAAGTTTCCCTTCCCAACTAGCCTATGTCTATGAACAGCACCATTATTCTTCCAGTCACCAAAACTCAAAATAATAGAATCAACTTTGACTTTTCTTTTCACTTTATCTCCTAAATGCAATGCATGAGTTTCCCAATCCAATCAATTCACCATTTGCAATATTTCTCATATTCCTTACTTCAATGGATACAAACTGGACCTGAATTCAAGAGGATCTGAGTTCAAATTTAGCCTCAGATGCTACCTTAACCTCTGTCTGCCTCTGTTTCTTCATCTGTAAAGTGAAAATAATACCTCCCAGGGTTGTTGTGAGAATAAAATGAGGTATTTGTAAAGCACTTTGCAAACCTTAAAGTGCTATATAAATGCTAGTTATTATCATTATCATTACTATTATTCCCACTGCTCTAATAGTCTAGGCAAGACACAGAGAAATAAGTCAAAATACATAATATAAAGCAGACATTAGCAAATTTCAGCACTGGATTTAGTCATAAGATCTGGGTTCAAAATCCAGCTATGTCACTTAGGAGCTATGTGGTCCTGCACAAGTCACTCAACCTCAGACTTCCCATTTGGCAAACAGAGATAATAGAAATTTGTGACCTGCCAGCTCAGAGTTTTTCTGAGCATTGAATGAAATACTTTGCACAAAGCACTGTAAAGCATAAAGTGACAGATAAATGAGTTACTATTACTCTATTTGCTAAAATCTTCCATATAAACCCTGTTTGTGGGAGAGCTGATAAAAGTAGATAATTTGAGTTGTATTTTTTCTTTTGACCAAAATGGCTACTATGATCCACTTCCAGGAATTTTTCAAGCTTATCACCAAAAGCCCAAACTACAAAAAAGGAAATGGCTATGGCAACCTCCCAACCCTGTACATCTTTAGGGAAAGTAGATATGTAGGTAGGTGACTAAAAAAAATCCTATTTTAATGAAGAACAATAGTGAAAGTAGCAACAAAAAACAATAACAAATACCTATACTATACCTTCAGAATAGAAGTAAAGAAGAACCCATCTGAAGAAGTTACAATTAGGTAACATATAGAACCTAGGGAATCCTTTAAAAGGGAGAAACTTGCTTCTCCAATACTACTGAAATTGATTCATCTTGAAAATTATCTAGAGGCAAGGGAATTTAAAAGATGGCCTTTCAAATTCCCTGCCCAAAGTATCCCTCAAGAAATCTGTCATTTCAAGCATAAAAGGAATGATACATGAATGGGGAACTTACCTCAAATAACTCTCCATTCACCTAACACAGGGGCCATGAAGAGAAAATAATGCTCTGTGTGCTTTGGGAAAACAACCAGAAAAATTGAGAACCTTTTCCTTTTCCATAAGCACGTCCTGAAAGGACACACAGGTGCCGAAAAGTTGGTGCTTTGCTATCACGAGTAGGACCTGTACTCAAACAAAATAGCCCTACTTTCTTCCAGTCTCATCCCTTCATCTTCCATCTCCTATTCAAGCATCAGACATGATGATGATGAGCTGTGAATATCTCTCAACCCACTGTGTCCTTTTATCTTGTCTCTTTTTACAACAGGAAGGACTTTCCACTTAGGCTGCCAATTGCTAAGAGGACAGATGGGCCTCTGAGGAACTAATTACATACTCACTTGGTACTGATCATAATTGAATGAGGACAAACAGTCACATACAGGAGCCCCTTAAGGTTCCTGTCTTTTTCCAGGGGGTATGCTAGAGCACTAGGCTGGACTACAGAGACAGCAAGAACCAACAGAACTTTCCCAAGCTTTCTTCTCCATTCCTACAAGACCCAGTCCTCTCCTTGCCGACTGCCAGTCATGTAGTTGTTTTGGTTTGGTTTCTCTCTCTCTCTCTCTCTCTCTCTCTCTCTCTCTCTCTGTGTGTGTGTGTGTGTGTGTGTGTGTCTCCCTGTCTCTCTTACCTCCACCACACAAATTTAGAATGTAAGTTAATTACAACTTATTTCATTCTTTATACGTGTATCCTAAGCATCGAGGACAGTGCCTGGAGCATAGTAGGTGTTGAAAAATACTTTTTGATTGATTGGTTGACTTTCCAAACACCCCAAAGTGGTTCAAGTAGAAATCTAGGCTCTCAAACAAGCACATCAGCAAGAATCTCTTTACCTTGTGGTAAAATAAAAACCTCATCAGAACCACTGGAACCCAGGGGCTGCTTAGATGGAATTTATGCCTTTGGGGAGAAAGAGAAAGGAGGTAGGTGGCATATTGCCTACATAATAATGTCAAAATTAATAATTATTATTATCATCATCATTGTCAAAATGTTGTTAGTAATAATAGCTCATATGCAGCAGTTTATATTTTTCTGTTCATGGTTTGCTGAATGAATGAATGAATGAAGCATTTATTAAATGCTTACTGTGTGCCAAGCACTGTGCTAAATGCTTAGGATACTAATAAAAAAGTGAGATAGTTCCTGCTCTCAAGGAAGTCATACTCTAATAAGGAGAAACAGCCTATCTAAAAGACTTCAGCTACACAGCAGATGGAAAGGCCCAGAAATCTCAAGGGTGATGCAGATGCCGGGGCCCAGAAACCCTCCATATATAGCAGAAGGTCCAAATGTAAGTAGTGGTGTGGAGCAGTATCAAGGCACATGGTAAAGCCCACAGCACCTAAGGACACAGAGACAAGACAGGTGGTATTCCAGCTCACCTGAAGAACTATAGGGATCTGGGTCCCTAGGTCGGAAGAGAAAGAAGACAGCTTCTGGGATAAAAACTCATTATTTAACAAAAACTGCTGGGAAAATTGGAAAAGAGTGTGGCAGAAACTAGGCATAGACCAAAATCTTACACCCTATACCAAAATAAAGTCAAAATAGGTACACAATTTAGTTATAAAGGCTGATACTATAAGGAAATTGGGAGACCAAGGAATAGTTTACCTGTCAGATTTATGGAAAATAGAAGAATTTATCACCAAACAGGAGATAGAGAACATTATGAAATGCAAAATGGATAATTTTGATTATAGTAAATTGAAAAGCTTTTGCACAAACAAAGCCAATGCAACTAAGTTAAGGAGGGAAGCAGAAAGCTGGGAAAGAATTTTTACAACCAGTGTCTCTGATAAGGGCTTCATTTCTAAAATATATAGAGAACTAAGTCAAATTTATAAGAATACAAGTCATTCCCCAATTGAGAAATGGTCAAAGGATATGAAAGGATATGATGCTTTCATTAGGCAGCCTGCAACTCTGAATCATAGTGCCTCTACTAGAATATTCCCTTTTCAACCCTTCCAAAACCCCAAGAAGTAATAGACATTGGATCTTCTCAGAAAAAAATGATTCAGACAGAAAAAGAAGGATGGAGCTTGCTGGTCCCGGTTTTCTGATAGAGTAAGCCTCAGACAGTGTTGATTTTTTCACTCTTCCCAGGTTTTGGTTTGAGACTCAGTCCAGGTGGTGAGAGGGCTGGTGTCTGGGCTGTCAAATGATATGGAGGACTGAAGCATTGGTTTTCTTGCCCTTTACAATTAGCAATTTTACATTTAGGGACTAGAACTGAGGCGTTGTTGATTTTCTCACCCTCCTAGGTTTTGGTTCTGAATTCTTTCTGGTTGATAAAATTATAACCAGTGTCAGCACCTCCATGGTAACAGAGCTGTGAGGAGTTATTGGTTTGTTTGTTTTTTCACTCTTCCTAGTAAGTAATAAGACCTCTGATGAAAGCCCCAACTGTATGGTATTGAAAGGATATTATTCCATACTAGTTCTAGTATGTATGTGTCTACCAAGCTGTCCAGAACAAATAGAATAATAAGCCATTCCCCATTGGCTAAAGGATCCTTGAACACAAAAGACACAGGACTATTATGGAGTTAGCATGGAGTATGCAACTCAGGTGTGGAAGTGGCATGGAGAATAATCACCACTGCAACAAGGAGGCACATGCTGCTGCCCATATGTGCACTTCTTTAAGATGATAATAGAAATAGGCAATAAAGTCAGGACGGTTCACTCAATCCCAACCTCTAGTTCAAAAGATGCAGTCAACTGTGCAATATAAGAAAGAAAGAAAGTACAATCTTAGTCTAGAGAGCTAGAGTGTTCAAGACTAGGGAACAATGAGACTTACATTATACTTTCTCCCAGTCAAACCAAATCTGTAGATTTATGGGCCACATGACAAGCAAGATGGCAGACTATATATATATATATATATACATATAGATATACATATAAATACAGATAGATATATGTATATAGATATAGATATCCATATAAATATAGATATCCGTATCTATTTCTATATCTATCTACTCTATAACCTCACCCCACTGCCTTCTCAAAAAACAAAAAGGAATTATGTACTAGATATAAAGTCATTACAACTACTTCCTTAGGATAGATAAAGAAGCTAGTGGGAATAGTGAATATCAGAGGGGTTATGGGAAATAGGCAGACTAGGGCATTGTTGGAGGCACTATGTGTTGGCAACAACTAAGAGACACACCTGACGGGAGAGCACGAAATGAATAAACCCGGGCCAGGTGGGTCAGCCAAGACTGAACCGTTTATTCATCTGAGGGTCACAGCATATATAGGAAAAAGTTTGGAGCTACAAAGGATCCCTTGTGTGGGAAAACTATGCATATTCTGTAACTGTTACTGATAACTTTCAAGGTTCAGAGCTCGGTAAAAAAAATGCTTTCAGGACATACATCAAAGGAGCATACAATAAAAGTGTCAAGAAAAAAGGATTACATCGTTTTAAACAAATGGTTACAAGACAGAGACTAACAGTCAATTAACAGGCCTCAACAATCATTCTCAGGGCTGTCTCAGGTTCTTATCTCAAAGTATGTGACTAGTCCTCCTCAGTTTGCCACATGTTATCCTTCATGCCAGACTTTTATTGTGTCACGGTCCGGCAGTTCCAGGAGCTTCTTAATGAATAGGAGAGTGGTGAGCCAACATCCTGATTAAGTGAGCCCTTGAAGGTAAGAACAGGCAGGAGTTAAATTCCAACCTGAATTCTTTAACCCATTTCTGGACTGATGGGAGCTGGCCCTCAACGACTATGAATTAGTACAACAATTTTGGAAAGTAATTTGAAATTGTGCCAATAAAATGACTAAAATATCCATATATTTTGTTGCAGAGATTTCACTACTAGGCCAATACACCAAAGAAGTCACTGACAAGAAAGAAATCTCAAAATACATCAATATTTATGTTATAAACCTCAATATTTATATTCGTTTGTGGTAGTAAAGAGTTGGAAATGCTATTCAATTGGGGAATAGCTAAGTAAATTCTGGTAGATGACCGTAATGGAGTATTCCTGCACTGTAAGACATGACATATATGATGAATATAGAGAAGCATGGAACAATTTACATGGTATGATACAAAATTAAGCAAACTGAGCCAAGAATACCTTACACTCAATGACCACAATGCAAATTGAAAGAATAACCATAAAATAATTAAAAGCAAATGTTACAATATTACAAAGAAAAAGCACAACCCTCAGAAAATAGCTATGAGAAGACACAGCCTTCCCACACTGTATGTCCTTTTCCTTTGAAAAAGTAGGAGATCTATGAGGTTGTGTGTAGTTGTGGTTTGTCCTTTGTTATTGAAATGAACCATGATATCAGGGAGATGATGACATGACTTATGTTGAATTGGATTTGAGTGAGGGAGGGCTGTGCAAAGTCACCAGCCTCACTTTCCCCTCCAAAGCCATCTAGGTCCAGTGGCAAGATACAGATCAGGAAGACTCGAGATGGCCCAGGATTCAGTGGAGGACCTTGGCCTTTTTAAGCTAAGATCTTTCTGAGTTCTCACTTTGAGGGAAGTAATACTGCTTCAGTGCATAGGCCTGTCAAAGAAATGAGTCAAGCGATGGCACCTTTAATAAAAAAAAAAAATTGAACTGGGAAGTGAAGACCCTTAGGCTTGCTGGACAAAACAGAAATAATTGCTTTTTTAATGTTAAAAATAAATAATAAATTTTCAAAATTAATGATCAGTATAGGTAAGTAAACATACAGACAAGGAGAAAGGAGTAGAAAGAGTGGCTGACCCTTGAACTTCTGAACTGGTTACAAGGACACATGCACACATATAAACACACACACACATGTACACACACACCGCACACACAAATATATCCTGACTGTGGCTCTACAATACTTGAATTGTTTCTGGCTGCTTATAATATTTTCTCCTTGTCCTGGGAGTTCTGAAACTTGGCTAAAATATTCCTGGGAGTTTTCATTTTAGGATCTCTTTCAGGAAGTGATGAGTGGATTCTTTCAAATTCTATTTTACCCTCTGGTTCTAGAATATCAGAGCAGTTTTCCTTTACAATTTCTTGAAAGATGATGGCTAGGTTCTTTTTTTCTTTTTTGATCATGACTTTCAGGTAGTCCAATAATTTGTCTCTCCTGGAACTATTCTCCAAGTCAATTACATTTCTAATGAGATATTTCACATTGTTATCTATTTTTTTTCATTCTTTTGGTTTTGTTTTATTATTTCTTGGTTTCTCATAAAGTCATTACCTTCCATTTGCTCAAGTCTAATTTTTAAGGAATTATTCTTTTCAGTGAGTTTTTGAACCTCCTTTTGAATTTGGCCAATTCAATTTTTAAGGAGTTTTTTTCTTCAGTGAATTTTTGTGCCTCTTTTTCTGTTTGGCCATTTCGACTTTTTAAGAAATTCTTCTCCTCATTAGCTTTTTGAAGCTCTGTTACTATTTGGCCTAGTCTGTTTTTTAAGGTGTTATTTTCTTTAGTATTTTTTTGTCTCCTTTACCAAGTTATTGACTCTCTAAATTTGTGCATCTCATGTTTCTTTAGAGCTGCTGCAATTCTGCTTCGCTCATAGAGTATAACACCTTCTTTGATGTGGACACACCAGTCCTTTGCCAGTGTCTCCTATGTCACACAATGCATTCCAAAGTTCTTCAGAGAAACCTTGAGAGTATCCTTGTATTGCTTCTTCTGATCTTCATGTGAACACCTGACTTCTGTGAGCTCTCTAGAAAATACTCTTTTAGGCAAACGTAAGTTTGACACTCAAACAACTTGGCCAGCCCATTGGAGTTGCACTCACTGCAGTAAATGTTTGGCTGTTTAGCTCAAGGAAGAGCTTCAGAGGGGGGCAGAGCCAAGATGGCAGAGTAAAAGCAGTGACTTACTTGAGCTCTCCCCAAAACCCCTCCAAATACCTATAAAAAATGACTCTAAACAAACTCTAAAGCAGCAGAACCCACAAAAAGACAGAGTGAAACAAATTTCCAGCCAAAGACAGCCTGGATGGCTGATCATAAAGGTATATTGCTCTGGGCGGGAAGAGGAGCACAGTTCAGTGTGGATGAGTAGGCCGCAGCAAACCTGGAGCAGGCCTCAGAGGACTGAATCACGGGCAGCTGTGGTGGTTTCCAGGCTTCTCAATCAAAGAACACCAAAGACAACTTAGAAGGTCAGTGGGAAAAGTCTGTTTCTGCAGTGCTGAGAGAGAAGGACAGTGGGATTCCAGTCCCATTCCCCAAGCATGCCTCCGGGGCAGTGGCTGCCTTCTGAGCCCACAGACTGAGGGAGAACCAAATGGCTGATCAGAAGAGGATTGCAGGGATCTCTCTGCTGGTGCAGGAATCTCTTGCTTTGCCCATGCTTGGATCTGGGTCACAGTTCTGGGTGGTGGTCCTGGGGCGAGAAGGAGCATTGGCATGGTGGAGCTTGTAGTGGCTGTGGAGAGGAAACCCTCCTCACAGTTCCAAGACAGAAAAGAGTACTCATCGACCAGAGCACAGGCCAGGAAAGGAGTAAACACCTCGTACTTGATTATAGTACCTTGGAAGAACTGCAAATTTAGAGGTCCTTAGAAGTATCTTTGAAAACAGCTGCAAAAACCCCTGAAGCTTGGGATAGTACATTCTCTACACTGAAAACAGACCCCTACCTTAACAAAGAGTTTACAACTCAAGTAATTGGCCAGGATCATGAGCAACCAGCACAAAAAGAGTCAGACTATATTATCTTACTTTGATGGCAAAGAAGGTCAAAAACTATGACCAGAAGAAGACAACAAAGCCAAAGCTCCTACACCCAAAGCCTCCAAGAAAAATATGAATTGGTCCCAGGCCATGGAAGAGCTCAAAAGGGATTTTGAGAAGCAAGTAAGAGAAGTAGAGGAAAAACTGAAAGTGATGCTAAAGGAGACCCAAAAAAATACTGAAGAAAATAACACCTTAAAAAATAGCCTAACCCAAATGACAAAAGAGGTCCAAAAAGTCAACAAGGAGAAGAATGCCATAAAAAGCAAAATTGGCCAAATGGAAAAGGAAGTCCAAAAGCTTACTGAAGAAAATACTTCCTTAAAAATTAGAATGGAGAAATTGGAAGCTAGTGACAATTTTAGAAATCAAGGCACTGTAACACTAATCCAAAGGAATGAAAAAATAGAAGAGAATGTGAAATATCTCATTGGAAAAACAACTGACCTGGAAAATAGATCCAGGAGAGACAACTTAAAAATTATTGGACTATCTGAAAGCCATAATCAAAAAAAGAGCCTAGACATCATCTTTCAAGAAATTATCAAGGAAAACTGGCCTGATATTTTAGAACCAGAGGGCAAAATAGAAATTGAAAGAATCCACCCATCACCTCCTGAAAGAGAACCCCAAAGGAAAGCTCCTAGGAATGTTGTAGCCAAATTCCAGAATTTCCAGGTCAAGGAGAAGATATTGCAAGCAGCCAGAAGGAAACAATTCAAGTATTGTGGAAACACAATCAGGATAACACAAGATTTAGCAGCTTCTACATTAAGGGTCCAGAGGGCATGGAGTATGATATTCTGGAGGGCAGAGGAGATAGGACTACAACCAAGAATCACCTACCCAGCAAAACTGAGCATAATCCTTCAGGATAAAAAATGGTCATTCAATGAAAAAGGGAACTTTCAAGCATTCCTGAGGAAAAGACCAGAGCTGAATAGAAAATTTGACCTTCAAGTACAAGACTCAAGTGAAACATGAAAGAGGTAAACAGGGAAGAGAAATCATAAGAGACTCATTAAGGTTGAACTGTTTACATTCCTGCAGGGAAAGATGATATTTGTAACTCATGAGTCCTCTGTCAGTATTAGGGTAGTGGGAGGGAAAAAATTATATGTATGTATAGATAGATAGATAGAGGGCACAGGGTGAGTTGAAGATGAAGGGGTGATATCTAGAAAATAAAATGAAGGGGTTAGAGAGGATTATACTGGGAGAAAGAGAAAGGGAGAAGTAGAGTGAGGTAAAATATCTCACATGAAACAGACAAGAAAAGGCTTTTACAGTGGAGGGGAAATGGGGGAAGGTGAGAGGCAATGAGTAAATCTTATTCTCATAGGATTTGGCTTAAGGTGGGAATAACATACACAATGGGGTATGGAAATCTATCTTACCCTACAGGAAAATAAAGGGGGAAGGAGACAAGAGAGCAGGGGGTTGATAGAGGTGAGGGCAGATTGGGGGAGGGGATAATCAAAAGCAAACACTTCTGAGAAGGGACAGGGTCAAAAGAGAGAATAGAATAAATGGGGGGTAGCATAGGATGAAGGGAAATATACTTAGTTTTTCACAACAGGACTACTATGGAAGTGTTTTACATGACTACACATCTATAACCTGTATCGAGATGCTTGCCTTTTCAATGAGGGTGGTTGGAGAGGGAGGAAGGGAGAAAATGTGTAACCCAAAGTTTTAAAAACACATGTTAAAAATAAATAAATAAATAGACAGTTAAATAAATAAATAAATAAGAAAGAGCTTCAGAGTGTGGTACCTTACCCTGCCAGGTGATCTTCAGAATCTTCCTAAGACAGTTAAAATGGAAACAATCCAGTTTCCTGGAATGTCAGTGGTCGACTATCTAGGTTTCACAGGCATACAACAATGAGGTCAAACAAAAAGGATAACAAATGAAATGGGTTAATATTTATAGAAATATAAAATTCCTCTTTTAACAGAGAGAGAAATAGAGAATTTTAAAAGCTCAGTTTCAGAAAAAATAAATTGGACAAATATATAAGAACAATAGCCATTCTGCAATACATAAATGGTCAAAGAATATAAATAGATTTCAAAGGAAGAAATCCAAGCTATCAATAAGCCTATGAAAAATTAATATGAATAATTTATAATTAGAAAAAGTCAGATTAAAAGAACTTTGAGGTCTACCTTATATCCACCAGATTTGCAGAAACGATTTTTTAAAATGAAAATAACAATTATTGAAAGGGCTGCAGGAAAACAGGCACACTAATGCACTGTTGGTAGAGTTGTGAATTGACCCATCAATTCTGGAAAACAATGTAGAACTATGTCCCAAAAGTTTACTATGCATAACCTTTGACCAAGCTATACCATTCCTAAGTATATACCCCAAAGTCATAAAAGAAAAATGAAAAGGACCCATATGTAAAAATATTTCTGGTAGTTCTCTTTGTTACAGCAAAGAATTGGAACTAAGGTGAATTAACAAACCGTGGTATATGATTGTAATGGCATATTATTTCACCATGAAAATTATGAAAGAGATGGTTTCAGGGACATCTAGTAAAACTTGTATGATCTGATAAAGAGTGAAGTGAACAGAACTAAGAATACAATTTATATAACAACATTGTAAAAAAAAAACAATTTTGAAAGACTTGAGAACTCTAATTAGTACAATGACCAACCACAATTCCAGAGGACAAATGGTGAAGCATACTATCTGCTTCCAGACAGAGAGATGATGGACTCAGAGTGCAAAAGAAGACATATATTTTCAAGTGTAACCAATAGAGAATGTTTTGCTTGACTATGGCCATTTGTTACAGAGGTATTGTTCTTCTTTTTCCTCAATTTGTTGTGTGGAGGAGGGAGAAATAGGGAGGAAAAGGGGGGAGAGACTGAGATAGAGTTAAGAAAATTAAAATTAATAAAGAAGTAAAAAGGGAGTTATTGAAACATGTTTTTGAAATGCATAGAAGAGAATAGAAAGAAGTCCAGAAGGAATCACACACAAGGAGAACAGCTTTGAAAGGAACATTTTGAATTTATTATTATATACCTAAAAAGAAAAGCAAGCTGTACATAATATACATTTTCAATTTCATGTACAACTCTCCATTTTACTATTTATATGGAAATGCTCATTTTAGTTTGTGTTTATTAATTTCAGAATAAAACGGGAAAAAGAAATTTGAACAAACCAATGAAAAAATCCAATGACCAGATGGATTTACAAATAAATTCGATTGAACATTCAGGAAACAACTAATTCTGATGTTACATTAACTGTCTGTTAAGCTTGAATGAATGAATGAAAAAATATTTAGTGCTTACTAAGTGTAAAGTACTGTGCTAAACACTGAGAATAAAAACAGATAATGCATTCCCTGTTCTCAAAGAACTCACACCTGAGTGGGAGTATGTATGGGGGGAGTGGCAACACATACAGAAAGTTTCATATGCAAGTCAGATACAAAGGTCATATGGTCCTTAAGGTGGAAAGGCAAAGCAAATGATAGTACATCTTCTTTAATATCATTTCCACTGAAAATACTCTTATCAATTTCTGGTATTGGATGATTTGACAGTGCCAAGAACCATGAGGGCAAGGACTGCCTTTTCTGGGTATTCAGTAGCGATGGCTATAACACCTGCAGGATCAGATTGCTTCATTACCATAGGGGTTACTTCACAAGATGATGGCTACATGCACTGTGCTAAAAGTAATGTTATTTCCAAGGCTCATTGGTTAATGGTCCCAGGTTGTCTCCATCAGGGTTTGAGGGAAGAGGGTGGTCAAAATGATAGTGGGAGTTTAATTTGCCTGCACTTGCTGTCTCTCCGTCTCAAGGTGCTTTGTGTGTTAGCTAGGTTGACTTGCCTGCCCCTTTGGTGATAGTTTTTTGGAGTTGGTGGGGACGGCTGGCCCCTTTTCCACAGGATTTGCTTGCCTAAATGATGGATATGAAGGCTGTATTGGAAGTAGGACTGGTCATCTAGGGGGACCATTACTCTCAGGGTTCCTGTGTTTATTTGCCTATTGGTGGTGAGAGGTTTTTATTGGTGCTGATGAGGAAGATGGACTCTATCCCATGAACTATGCTGCCTTTCATTAATGTAAAAATAGTAAGTAAAATATGTTATTCATGACAAAATAGGAAAATGATAAATGTTAGAGAATATGTAGGAAAATTGGAACATTAATGCATTGTTGGTGCAGGTCTGAACTGATCCAACCATTTTGGAGAGCAATTTGGAACTATGCTCAAAGGGCTATAAAAATGTGCATACCCTTTGATCCAGCAATAGCACTTCTAGAGTTGTACCCCAAAGAGATCATACAAATGGGAAAAGGACCCACATGTATAAAAATATTTATAACAGCTTTTTCTTGGTGGCAAGGAATTGGGAATTGAGGGGATGCTCATCAATTGGGGAATGACTGAACAAGTTATGGTATATGAATGTAATGGAATACTATTGTACTATAAGAAATGATGAACAAGCAGACTTCAGAAAAACCTGGAAAGACTTGTATGGCTTGATGCTGAGTGAAGTGAGCAGAACCAGGAGAACATTGTACACAGTAACAGTCAAGTTGTTTGATGACTAACTTTGATAGACTTAGCTCTTCTCAGCAATGCAAGGATCTAAGACATCTCCAAAGGTCTCATGATGGAAAATGCTATCCACAATCAGAGCAAGAGCTATGGAGTTAGAATGCAGATCGAAGCATAATATTTGCTCTTTTTTTTTCTTGTTTTGTTTTGTTTCTTCTTTCTTGTGGTTCCTCCTATTGATTCTAATTCTTCTTTACAACAAAACTAATGTGAAAATATGTTTAATAGGAATGTATATGTAGAGTTTATATCATATTGCACACCAGGAGAGGGAGATGAGAAGAGAGAGGGAGAAAATTTAGAACCCAAAATCTGATGAAAATGAATGTTAAAAAATAAATTAATTTTAAAAATTAAAAAAATTACATTAAATAAGAAAAAAGGAAGAAAATGTTATTGCAATACATGAAAAAGTTTATACATTGTGACCAAGTTGGATTTTTGGCAGTGCAGTACTTCCTCCAGGGCTGCTTGCCCAACTCCAACTCAAACTGGCAGGTTGACTCCTCAAAGAGTGGCTGATTACTACCAGGTGTAACCAGGAGGGTTTGAATTTCTAGTAGCATTGCTCACAAGCCCCTACCAATGTGCTTCCCTTTGTTAGTCAGCCATACTCCATTAACTTTTTGAAAAGAAAGTTGCCAATGAAGAGTAGTAAGAACAAATAGTGCAAAAACATTCCTCTGAAAAAGTCTGGGACACATGGTCTTGCAAATAAACACAGGCTCATGGGAACAATGCGCACAAAGTTAAAGTGCAAAGGAAATGTGGAATATGGGTAGAGAGCACAAGTGGCAAAAAGGCACCTCACAATTCCTGGTTACTAGAAGTCCTTTTCTCCCTTCATAAAGGACAAATAAAGTTCCCTGTGCCTGAGCTTTCTACTTGGCTTGAGGGACCTTTATAAGTCCATAGCCAGCACTTCTCTTCACCACAGGTGATCACAGTCATCAAAACATTCTCTTCCCTCTCCTTGTCTTTGACTATTCTCTAATTAATGTATTTCTATACTTGATTCTTATTTCGATCTATTTAATCTTCATTCGCCTCAATGTATTACCAATTTTCTTCACTTTACTCATGTGCTTTTGCCTCAGTTTCTGAATTGTGATTTAGTGCCAAGTCCAGGATTTTCCCCTCACCACAATCTGGGAAACAGTAACTGGGCCCAGGTCTTATTTCTGGCTCTAGTCTGGATGTTGCTTTCACACAGGTCTGTAAAGGGTGAGTGTGTCATGGTCCTCCCTTTCTGTGTAAGCCCTGCTTAGGAAGTTGCTCAGGGACAGATTTTTCTTCATTCTAGAGTCCTGGCCTAGTTCCTGGGGTTAAGAAGGGATCAAAGCTGGAAGTACGTTCCACTCCTCTGCCACAACCTCTTACTAGAAAATCTTTGACTTCAGCTCTGTCACCTACTAGAAAATCTGGGCCTTTGGACCTCTTCCCTTGGAATATATCTAGCTTATGCACTGGCTTTGGTCACTGTCACTTGGTACAGTTTCTAACATGGAAGTCATCCAACTTTGCCCCCCTCTTTTCCTAGAGTAATCCTGAATGGGGTTAAGACTACAGCGGTCTTTCTCTAATTTTTTTCATCTGGTATTCTTCTTCATCATTCTTAAAGTGGTTCTTTAGAGGAAGGTAGAACTTAATTAGAATCTTTCATATCACCATCCTTGCTGGAAGTATGACTCAGTTTTCACTCTATGTCAATCAGCAAGTTTTAGTTGAGCATATACAATGTGCTCAACAATATTTGGGGAATTGTGAGGCCACCAAAAAAAAGGGCATCACCCCAATTCAGTTGTAAATACAACTTGTTGATATTACTTGGCAGATATATTTAAGATTTTCATGTCCTCCTAGATTCTAAAATGTTTAAACACTCTGACTAGAGTCCCACAATAACACCTCATACAGAAAACATTCTAGGATGTTGTCCATGGTTCTGAGTGGCAGTTCAAGGATCCATGGTGCCACATGTGAGGTTCCTCCTTCCAGCTACAGATTACATTTCCGCATCTTAGTAGAAAGTCTACATGAATTGTTTTGACCCAAAACATTTCATCTTGTTATCAGGTGGTACAAAGATAGAGTTCTGAGGCTAGAGTCAGGAAGACCTGAGTTCAAATCCAGTCTCAGACACTTACCAGCTGTGTGACCCTAGGAAATTCACTTACCCTCTGTGTGTCTCAGTTTCCTTAATTCTAAAATAGGAATGATAATAACACCTACCTAGTAAGGTTGTTGTGAGGATCAAATGAGATAATATGTATAAAGCAATCACTTACTACAGTGTCTAGCAAATAGTTGTTGGTTGGTTATTGTCCTTCATTCTCAAAGAGGACCAAAATAACATTGTTATGTTGGGTTGAAAGTACAGTGTGTCTGACTGTGGTTGATCAGACCAATACAAGCTAAGAAGGCTCTCCCACAGGTTGGGCACAAATAATCAATATGAACATTTGGAGTAGAAAAGCATTAAATTTGTGCATCTTATATTTCTTTGCAGTAACTGCAATTCTGTTTTGTTTATAGACTACAGTGTCTTCTTTGATGCAGGCACACCATGTTGGGCAGTCCTGTGCCAGTGTCGTGGCTCACAATTGATTCCAAAATTCTTCAGAGAGACCTTGAAAGTGTGCTTGTCCTGCTTCTTCTGACTTCCATGTGAGCTCTTGCTTTGTGTGAGTTCTCAGTATAATAGTCTTTTAGGCAAATGTAAATTTGGCATTTCAAGCAATGTGGCCTGACCACAAAACCAAGGCAGGCAAGATTAGAAAGAAAGCAAGAAACTGGGGGGAAAATTTTGTAGTATGTTTCTCATTTCTCAGATATATAGAGAACTAAATCAAATTTATAAGAATATGAGTCATTCCCCAATTGTTCTTGTTCCTTCTTGCTTGAAGAGGAACAAAATGACACCACAATGTCAGGGTCAATGTACACTGTGTCCAGCTGTGGAGGATCAGTGCAGTATGATTTGGGAAGGCTCTAACACAAGTCAGGTACAAATAGTACATATGAATATTCAGAACGGAGATGTCTCTAAATTTGCACATCTCAAATTTCTTTTGAGCTGCTTTACTCATATAACATAGCTCCTTCTTTTATGTGGACACGCTGGGTGGTCCTGCACCAATGTCTCCAATGTGTCATGATCAGTACCAAAGTTCCTTAGAGACACCTTGAGAGTTTCCTTGTATCACTTCTGACCTCCTTGTGAGCATCTCCCTTGTGTACGTTCTCTATAGAAGAGTCTTTTAGGCAAACATATGTTGGGCATTTGAACAAAGCTGAAAGCACATTGGAGTTGCAATCTCTGTAGAAGAATTTGAATACTTGGCAGTTCAACTTAAGAAAGGACCTTAGTGTCCAGCACCTTATCTTGCCAAGTGATCTTCAGAACGTTCCTAAGACAATTCAAATTGAAGCAATTCAGTTTCCTGGCATGGTACTCGCATACTGTCTAGATTTCGCAGGCATATAACAATGAGGTCAGCACAATGACTCTGTAGACCTTCAGTTTGGTAGGCAGTCTGACACCTGTTTTCTCCTATACTTTACTTTGAAGCCTCCCAAACACTGAGCTAGCTCTGGCAAAATCAATCTCATCATCTGTTTGTACATCCCTAAAAAGTATACTGCCAAGGTAAGTGAACTTATCCACCACATTAAAAATTTCTCCATTTGCTGCAACCAATGGTTCCGCGTATGAATGGTGTGGCACTCGCTAGTAGAGAACCTCTGTTTTCTTGGTGTTAATTGTTAGGCCAAAATTAACACAAGCAATAGAGAATCAATCTGTATTTTGTTGCATCTCAGTCTTAAAAGCTACATTGAATGTAAAACCATCTGTGAACAAAAAGTCATGCACCAATTCTCCCCCTACTTTAGTCCTGATTTGTAGCCTTTTTAAATTAAATAATTCACTGTCAGTGTGGTAGCTGACCTTGATGCCGTTTTTGTCCTTTTTAAAGGTATCTGGCAATATTACAGAAAACATCATGCTAAAAAGCATGGGAGGAAGCACATAGCCCTGCTTTACTCCATTGGTAACTGGGAAAGTATAATAGCATCATCCATTATCAAGAAACTGGGCAACCAAGCTGCCATGAAACTAATGTACCATACTAATGAACTCCTCTGGGCAACCAATTTTTGCCACAATTTTCCACAAGCCCTCACAAATGACAGTGTCAAAGGTCTTCAACTGCTCAGCCTGCTTAATTTAATATTCATTCTGATACATACGAGGGGGCAGTGACTCAAAAGTCAGAAGATCTGGGTTCAGATTCTGTCTCTGTCATTTATTTGCTCAAGAGTAATCTTGATTGAGTCTCTTAACATCCTGGGTCCTGTCTTTCTAATATGTAAAATGACAGGGTTGGACTAGATGGCCTCTGAGGTCCAGAGCATTAGACCTACGATCTTAATTGACTTCTTTACTTTTCCCTAAATTGTTTCATTTTTTTGCAGCTCCACAAAATTATTTGTCATAGCTCATCAGTCTCTTCATTTGTAACCTTTGGACACTTCTTATTAGTTATCCATTAGGAGAGATGGGGAACTGAGGGGCAGCTTGGTCATGCAGTGATATGCCTGAAGTCAAGAAGACTTGAGTTCATATCCAATCTAAGACTAAGAATAAGACTTGCTAGCTATGTGACACTGGGCAAGTCACTTAACTCTTGTTTGCCTCAGTTTCCTCATGTGTAAAATGGGAATAATAATAGCATCTACCTCCCAATTTTGTTGTGAGGATCAAATAAGATAATAATTGTAAAGTACTTGGTTCAGCGCCTGGCACATAGTAAATACTATATAAGTGTTAGGTATTATTATTATTATTATTTCCATTGGTTATATTTTCATACATAACTTGCCTCATGATGTTCCGCCAGATAGTGGAAGGTGAAAAATTTATTAAATGTGATTGTTTTTTGTTACATAAAACAAAAAAAAAGAAACTTGGCTGAATTCACTTACTGTGGTTTTAAATTTTAATAGCTGTAGTATCTTTCTAATCATCCAGGTTTGTAACTTTGGTATCACCTTTTGCTCTTCCACCTCTTCATCCCCACCCTTATATAAATTTAGTTTTTATGCTCACTTGAGTCTACTTATGTAATATCTCTCACATATCTCCCTGTTTCTCTACTCATTATCACTCCATCTCCCTGGCCTTGCCCCAGGTCAGCTCCTAATCATCTATATTAGGATTTAGAGTAACATCCTTCAAATTTGGTCTTTACTGAAATTTGTAACACTTTAATCTATCTTTTTGTTTTCAATGCTTATATGGATCTGAGATCTCATTATTGTGGGTATATCCTCTAAAGCCAAAGCTTATCATCTATTTATACACTCTCCTTCTGTGAGGCTCTTGTTCATAGCCTCCCATGAATCCTAAACTGGGTGTTCAGCCAACATGTCCTGGTGTTCCTTGTGTTCTCTTGCCATTTTGTAGATTTCAGTGGAGAACATGGACTGTCCAGTGGTTATCCTTTAGTGTTGCTAGACTTCACTGTTGCTCTCCCTTACATGGCTAGAACACCTTTATTTGGGTATGCAACTCTCTTGTGATATCCTTTACATGACTTCTGTGACTCATGGCTGGTTATCATTTCAAACAATTCATACATGCTCTGTACATCGCCATCTTCTTTTGGGTAACACACACACTTTAACTCTTCAGAGACAATGCTATTTCATGTCAGTATCACCAGAAGCATATTATTATTATAAACATAGACCTTTATTTCAAGGAGAAGCTGGATTATTAAAGTTTTAAACAATTTTCTAAAGGTAATATAGCTTTTTCTTATCGCTCTTTTCAGTTAAGTATTCAGTTCCATGCAAAGTCTGTCCAAGATACATATATATGCATAAAACTATATATCATTGTATCAACAGTAGGCATTTTGTATCACTTGCTTTTTCCCGTATGAATAGTTAGACCTAACTCTCTGAGTGATTATGACTGTCATTTAGAAAATCATACAATGCTTCAGAGATGCAGCAATCAGCACAATACATTTTAATTTGGAGCTTTTGGGGAACTTCAACATATGGAGAGACTCTCTTACATTTGAACATTGTGTTGTGCATCATTCATGATGATTATATTTCTGATGATCACACCTCTCCCTGTTCTATATTTTACTTAATATTAAAATAATGTTTAACATAAATTTTGTCACAAGGGAATTTCATGATGATATAGATGTTTATATATGTATATATTGAATTAAAAATAAGAAAGGTACTTCTCTATTAATCACAGTTGTAAGTGATGTGAGTTTCAGTATAAATTATGCAACATGAGATGGTAATAAAGTTTTATTTGGTCAAGGAGGGGCAGGATATAGGGTTGGGAATGTAAGAAGCAGTAGTTGGCTTCCTTGTATGTACTTTATGAAGTCCTAGCTTCTGTGCTAAGTGACAGGGCAGGTTGGAGAATTTTCTGATGTCTTTAGTCATGCATTGAAACTCTACTACACAGTAACTGTCAGTTATTTTCTGGCATCATATGGCAAAGTTCATTACTTTTTCTAATCATGTTTTCATGAAGTACTTTGTGCTTTGCAGATATTGGAGAAAATAATTAAATTTCTCAGACACAGGATGGGAGTGGAGGTATAAATTGCTATTGTTGTTCAGTTGTTTGGCCATGTTCAATTACTAGTGGCCCCATGTGGAGTTTTCTTGGCAAAGATACTAAAATGATTTGCCATTCCTTCTCCAGTGTGTCCCCTTTTTACAGGTTAGGAACTGATGCAAATAGGGGTTAAGTGACATATCTAGGGTCACACAGTTACTCAGCGTCTGAGCCCAGGTCTGAACCCAGATTTTCCTGACTCCAGGCCCTCCTTCTCTAAGCACTGCACTACTTAGCTGCCCCATTAAAAAAACAAACAAACAAACAAAAAATAATTCTGATTATTTAGAGCAATTTTCCATTTCTTTTTCATAACAATTGAGGCCAGTTCTCACTGCCACAAGAAAATATGAGTTGCAGTGGTAGGAATAGGAAGTAGGCCAATAACTTGTTGCTGAAAATCCCATTGTAAGCAAATGAGGATATACAGCCTTTGGGAGGCCATGCAGCTGCACCGAATGCACACTGACTAAATCACTTGTCTGCTGGCTTGAATATAGCATCATTTTTTGGATAAATTATATATTATACTCCTTTGATGGCTAATTAATTACTAAATGACAAATTGCTTTTCTGTAAGCTTACAGAAAGCTACAGATGAGTGGAATAATGGTTGCTTTTGCTATAGAAGCATATCAGGTGTCATTTGGGACAACATATCAAATTTGCAGAGAGCCGGCACATGAATGAGTGAACACATTGTCAGTTGTAGTAACAATATCAGTTGGTTTTGTTTGTTTACAATATAGAAGATTCATTTTGGGTCAGGGAGAGAAGAGATGCCTCTTTTATCTAGAAACAATGTGCTTTTAAAAGGATCAATAACATTTTAAAGACATTTATTATTAACTTGGACACCAAAATAAAAAATATTAAAGAACAAAGACAAAACAAGAATTGAAAATATGTCAAGAAAAAAGCCACTTTTCCATCTGAAAGGTATTATATTTTTAATATTTTGTCAGAACCAGAGTCATTTGTTACAAATGACAAAGGAAGAGTCCTTGAAAGAGTTAATGTAGGATTCTGGGAACTGTGTGAGAATTACAAACAAAAGACAAGGGTTCAAGCCACTCTTCTTCCACTTACTCAACCTTGAACAAATCAAATAACATCTCAGGGTTCCACTTTACAATATAAAAAATCAGAAGTGTGGATAAAATTATCTTGAAGAATCCATTCTCTTCTATATAATCACATTGTGATTCTGTTTTTTAATACACCACTAACTGCCAGAGTAGGTGAGAATGTTCCAAACATCAAGAAGTTGTCATTGAAAACTAATAGGAAGTGGGGAGAAAAGAGTAGGCTTAGAATAGGAATCAACTGAGGTTCACACTCTTGAACTCATAGTTCCTAAACCATAGAAAGCACCTCCTCATAACTCAAAAAATCAGGATGGTGGGCCAAACACATCATATACCTGAAATCAGAAATTTAATCAGGCTTATTCTTCTCCTTTACAAACTGAAAATGTCCCCAAAACAGTTCTTTAAAGGTGTTCAGGCCATAGTTTCTTTCTAATGGCTTTTCTCAGTGTCCGTTTCACATCCTTGTTCCTCAAGGTATAGATCAGTGGATTCAGAACTGGAGTGACCACACAGTATATGATAGCCACTATTTGATCTTGATCCATGGAGCTGCCTGAGGAGGGACGAATATAGGTGACAGTAGTAGGTACATAGAAAAAAATGACCACTATAAAGTGGGAAGCACAGGTTGACAATGCTTTCTGAAGCATACTACAAGAACGACTCTTGAAAAGGAGAAAACTGATAATGTAGAAATAGGAGAGGAGTATAAAGAAGAAGGTGCTCATGGCAATGGTGCCAGTGACTGTTTTAAGCATCCACTGGTTGAGCTCCGTATTCCCACAGGCCAGATCCAGTAATGGCTTGATGTCACAGAAGAAGTGGTGGATGTGATTGGATACACAGAATGTCAAGTGGGAAGTCATAACGGAATGGAGCAAGGCATGGAAGAAACCAGTGATCCAGGTTACAGCAGCCAAGCAGAGGCACACTTGGTGCTTCATGAGAAGCATATAGCGGAGTGGATTACAGATGGCCACAAAGCGGTCAAAGGCCATGACACCCAGAAGGATGGCCTCTGTGCTACCAAGGAAATGGAAGAAATGGAGCTGAGTAATACAGCCCACAAAGGAGATGGTCTTGTGGATGGAGAGGAAATCATCTAGCATTTTGGGCAGTGTTACTGTGGAGTAGCAGATGTCCAGACAGGAGAGGTTACCCAAGAAAAAATACATAGGGGAATGGAGTTGAGGCTCAGAGATGACAATCAGCAGGATGGCACCATTCCCAATAAGGATGAGGATGTATATGATGAGAAAAACCACAAAGAGGTAATGTTCCAGTTCCTGACTGTCTGTTATTCCAAGAAGAAGGAACTCATTCACTGAGGTATGGTTAGGCATTGCTGCAAAAGAACATAAAAAAGTAAGAAGTGCTATCCCGTCTATAAACTGTGGTTGAACCAGCCTAGAAATCTGCTGCTAAAAATGGCACCAAATCATGGGGAAGTGATTCCTGTTCTCCATGAAATCAACCTCAAGTGGTGTGAAAAAAAAATCATAACATCTCTAATAGTGTATAGACAAATAAGAGACTATAAGCCTCATGAGAACAGGCTCCATGACTTTTCTAAACTTTAGTTCTCTTGCAGCACATGCCTTAGTCCTTTACATGCAATAAAACTTAATAAATGTTTTTGGAATTTAACCAAATTAACTAAATTAAACTGAACACCAATAGAATGACTTCACCATCACCATCAAGAAAGATAAGACACAGAACACACATATAGCAAAGTATAACTTGAAGAAGAGAGCAAAAAGTCCTTCCTGAAGAAGTAACTTTACTGATATGTTTTCTCATATTGTCTGACCACTAAGATAATGGTTGTTGTGAGATGGACTCCCAGACCTATTCTTCCTCCCACATTTTATAGCCCCTCTCTCCCCAGTCTCATTGATGCATACATTCAGTTATAATAAAAGACTACTAGGCAATAAATGTTCCTGTTTTTCTTCAGTAGCCTATTTTTTTATTCTACATTACAAAGGCTGTCTCTTAACTATTTAAACTCTTAAAACAATTGTCTCATCCTTCCCCAGGACCATCATCTATTGTTATAAGCTCAATAACATACAGTCTCATTTTTAACTTAACCTGATAGAAAGAGAATCATGAAGAGGGTGGAATAAGAAGAGTACCATAAAATATATTCTTAATCACATAAAAATGATGTTTAGGTTTTATCCATTCATTTTTGTTGATGCTACTGCTACCCATATACCCAGATATCTGAACTTCCATAGTAGAAATATCATTGTTTTGAAGTAAAAGGAGACAATAAAGGAAATAATAATAGTATTCCCAAGGTAAAGCATAACAAATATCTGGACTCCCTCTCTGGGATGAGGAGAGGACTCAATGAAATGACACATATAAATCCCTTTGCAACTCTAAACAATTTCAATGGAGGATCTTTTAAAATTCTTGTAACTTAAAAGTGCTTTGAAAGAGACAAATTATTTTGCCATTAATCAGAAGGCACCAAGCTTATTAGAAAACAATTAGGCAATTATAACTTTCACCCTAAATGGATTTCTGACTCTGTGGAAACACTGGAAACAATAAACCTTCCCAGAGACCTTCCATGGAAACTGCAACATTTAGACCTCCTTTCTTCCACAAATGACTTGCTGCCTTGTGTGTTTTTACTGTGGAAAGCAAACTAAGGAACCTTATGAATATGCAACACCATGGAAGAAAAATGGGAGAAACAGATTTAGATGAAGTGAAAGGGGTACATGAGTGTGTGTGTGTGTGTGTGTGTGTGTGTATGAGAGACAGACAGATAGAGACAGAAAGTGACAGAGACAGAAGGAAACACAGAGGGAGTTGAGAGGATAAGTCTTTGACGCTTAAAAAATCATAATTCTGTGTCTAATAATAACATCCTACTCTCTCTTCATATTCAATTACACACATCAGGTTGCAATTTTTCTTTGTTTTAACTGGTCATTTTGCTCTTTCCTGGTGTTGCCCAAAGAGTGCACTTTATTGGCAAGTCCACATGTAACTCAGACTTGCAGCTCTTCTTTTTCTCTTGAAATGGTGAGACTCCTGAAGTATTACTTCTAAATGAAGCATTACTCTAAATTGCTACATTATTTAACAGCATAATTCCAACTTCAGCCCCATGCCCAGTCAGTGATCTTCGTGAACAATTAACAGCAAAATGGCTTTGCTCTCAGGAAAAAAGAAAAGTCTACAAAGCATGAGGAGATACCACCCTGCATGTTACAAAAGCACTGGATGTGAAGATAAAGAACGAGGGTTCAAGTCCAGTTTCTGCCACTTGTTTATTAACTTAATGGATATTGTCAGGTCATTTAAGCTTTTCTAACTCTCCACAAGGGAGTGTTTGGAAATATCACTGGGTTTAACAAGGGAAAGGTACTCAAATCATGATTTTTCTATTTACTCCCTAAAATGCTTTGAAACAGTCATTTAATCTCTCTGGGCCTCAGTCTCTTTATCTGTAAAATCAGCGTATTTGACTAGGTGATCTCTGATGACCCATCTGATTCTAAACCTTCTGGCCAATAAAATAGGAGTGGAAATACATGCAATACTTTGTTGAGACTATTGAGGAACAACAAGTTACAGTGGAAAGAATGCTGTATTTGGAATCATTTGATTTCAAATCCCAAGTCTGTCACTCACTCCCCATGGGACCTGAGTATCTACTTAAACTCAATATCACTTAAATTCACAGTTTGCTCATCTTTGAAATAAGGAGTTTTGACTATAATTGCCTCTAAGGGTCTCTTCCTCCAAGTCAAAATGTATGAGTCTACATCCTCCTGAATCTTAGTGTCTTCCCTGTGAGATTACCTATAATTTACCTTGCCTGTATCTCACTTGTAAACAGTTGTTTGCACATTATCTTATTCATTAGACTATGAGCTCCTTGTGAACAGGGACTGACACAACGCCTAGAACATAATAGTGCTAAAGAAATGGTATTTGACTAAGTGACCTCACTACCTTTCAGTGTTGTTCTGAGCAAGACAATTGTGTATGTATAAGTGTGTGTGTGTATGTGTATATAGGACACTGAATTTGAAAAAGCATGAAAGAGGTAGAGACAGAGAGGACAGAGTTTTAAACATCATAATTTGGGATATAGCTCTTCCAGATTTCAAGTCACATTAGAAAACAGTAATCAAACTAATTGACGACTGCTTTTAGAAATAGAAGAGTAGATTAGTACAATAGAGTGGATAAGGAGGAATCAGAAATGTTAAAACTCAATGATCCAATATTAAACAAGCCTGAGAACATTAATTTCTCGAGGAAGAACTTTTAAAAAAAAAAAACATTGCTAGGTAAACTGCGATGAAGTTTGGCAGAGATTAAGCTTAGGGCAACATATTCCACTAGCAATGCATTTTACAATAAGCTCAAAATTCTGACACAACTTGAATAGTAAAGATCACACTATTTTAAAAAAACAAAAACATGGAAGAAAACCAAGTCAGGTACCTTTCACAGCTATTGTTAAGAGGACAATTAACAGCCAATCATGGAATAGAGATGATGACAAAAGACAGCAGTTTCCATTGCAAGAAACTGAAAAGCCTTTGAGCTAACAAAATCAATAGTACTAGGATAAGAAGGGAAGCATTAGAATGTGGAAAATATTTACATTAAATATCTCTGATATTTAAGATGTATAATAAACTATACTAGCATATAATATCAATAACTATTTCCCCAATGGATTAGTCACCAAAAGGCATCAACAAATAGTTCTTAAATGAAAAATTGTAAATCACTAATAATAAGAGAAGTACAAATCAATATAAGTTTGAGGTTTCATTTCACACCCAGAAAATTTACAAAGATGACAAAATATGAGAATAATAAATGTTGAAGAGTTTGTGGAAAGACTAGTATTCATGACTAGTCTGAAGACTATTGGTAGAGCTATGAAAATTCTGGAAAAACATTTTGGAGTTATGCTAAAACTTGACTAAAATTTCTCTTTTCTGCTCACCTAATGATCAAATTGTCAGGCACATACTTCTAGAAGGTCAAAAATAGAAAGGATTCAAAAACAGTAAAAAAAAAAAAAAGTTTATAGCAATACCTTTTCAGTAAATAATTTATTCTTGAATCCTGTCTTTAATAGTAAAGAATAAATTTTTGAATTAGATATTAGCCAAACAAATTTTGAAACGTGAATGTAATGGAATATTACTACAACATAGCATTTAATCTTTTTGAGAATTTCTAGTAGTGACATTCAAGGCAAGAATCATATTATGTATGAGGAATAATAATCCCATTTGAGTTGAGAAAAATGAGCTGAAGAACACAGAAAAAGATGGATGTTTTTCATAATTCTCTTTGTTCACGAAAAAATGAACACAGAAAAATACTTATGTATAAATGCATATGTGGCTGTATACACACAGTGCCAAGAGAAAGAGAGATGTGAATTTTTCCTTATTTTGAGGGTAAAATAGAAAGGTGATGGGCATTGGCATAGTGAGATACACTGATAGAAAAATAGCCATTAACATGAGAAATATGTACTGAAGGAATTTCAAGCAAGAGGTGAAATGAGTTGAAGGTGAGGGATGAAGTAGATAAGAACCACAGGCTAAGGTAGATTAAATGGAAAATAGAAGGCACTGGAAGGGAGGACTTACATAATCATAGATCCTAGTGTTGCAAAAGGGTCTTGGAGATCTTTTAACAATCACTGGACCTTTAAACAGGATGGTCCTTGAACAACTGGTCCTTTTGTTTTGACACTCTTCAGTTAATTGAAAGTATGTGTAAAATTCTATTACTTACAATCATCCACAGATTGCAGAGTGAGCCAGTATTGAGCAGTGTGGAAAAGACTTATGTAGCTTCACACAGAATGTATTAAACTACTTTCCACAAAAGAGATGAAAAGTATCTCCAATACAGTTTGATTAGTGAAAAACTCTTCAGGGACAGGCTAGAAAGATGATACTCAGATAGTTCTGACAAGAGAATGAAGCAAAGGGAGTAATCAAGATGGCAAGACATAATATGCTTTTCCTCCTACTATGAGCCACAACATTGGGTTATCACTCAGCAGTACCTTCTAATCTAACCATCAGGTAAGTATTGAACTATGAAGTACAAAATATGAGATTCCCAAAAAAATTCTCTTACTTGATCACATTTTCAAATCTGGGAATTAGAAAGGTCCTCAAGTTTGGCAACTATGGCAAAGTTTGAAAGGCAGTGGAAAAGCTTAGTTCTGTAGAATAATCAATATGAGTTTTAAATAATCAATAAGAAACTTCTTATCCATCTTGTGATATGCTGCCTGCCTCTGTAAGAATAATGCAGCTCAAGAGCACAAGAGACCAAAGTAAAAAAGTCTCTGGGGTGGCAGAAAATACTGATTGGATAACTTTTAAAAGGATGTTTTTCCAAGCATAAACAGGAGGCAATATCCTTGGGGATTTTGTCTCCTGAGTTTGTTTCTTTTTGCTCCCTCAAATCCTACATGTTCCATTTTCCCTCTTCAGTTTCAGAACCCTAGACAGTAGCAAATTCATCAGAAATATCATGCTCCTTGTTTTCTATCACTAAAAAGCTTACCTTTCCAACAATACAACTCCAGCCACACTCCTTTTAAGGAGCATGGAAAGTACACACTTTAATTTCCTATATCTACAGTTATTGTTCCTTTCTTATCAGATTCCTATTAATAAAATAGTATTACTTCATGAGGTGGATAAGAAAAATCAAAAATGAGTTTTTAACGAAAAGAAACCTAGTAACCTAGTGGTTGTAAAAAAATAATAGTAATAATACATATTTATATTGTGCCTAGAGGTTTTCAAGAACCTTTTCTCACTACAACTCTGTGAAGTAGATAGAACAAGTAACTTTCTGAAATTTTGTACATGAAGAAATTGAGACTCAGCATGGGAAAGTACCATGCCAATAATCACACAACTGGAAACTTTCAGAACTAGTATTCAATTCCAGATCTCCTGTTTCTAAATCTATCTAGCCATCCATCAAAAACATCTATTAAGGACTATTACGTATACTGTTCAAGGTACTAGGAGTGCAAAAACAAAATAGAAATGATTCCTGCACTCAATGATCTTAAATTTTGAAGACAGAGATAACATATACATGTATAAATAAATATAAGACATATTAGAATCAAATATTAGGTAACCTAGTTGGAGGAAATCATGAGCACTGGGGACCCATGAAAAGCCTGCAGAAGGTAACACAAACTAAATCCTTTTTTTTCTTTTCTTTCTTTATTTTTTAAAATTTATTTTTAGTTTTCAACATTCACTTCCATAAGATTTTGAGTTCCAAATTTTTTTCCCTATCTTGCCATTGCCCCCACTCCAAGACGAAGTGCATTCTGTATACCCCTTTCCCTAATCTGCCCTCTCTTCTATCACCCCTTTATCTTATCCCCTTCCCCTTCTATTTTCCTGTAGGACAGAATAGATTTCTTTACCCCATTGCCTGTATATCATTTCCCAGTTACATGTAAAGACAATTTTTAGCATTTGTTTTTAAAACTTTGGGTTCCAAATTTTCTCCCTTCTTCCCTCCCCACCCACCCTCATTGAGAAGGTAAGCAAATTGATACAGGTTATACATGTGTAGTCATGCAAAACATTTCCATAGTAGTCATGTTATGAAAGACTAAGTATATTTCCCTTCATCCTATCCTGCCCCCCTTGTTTATTCTATTCTCTCTTTTAACTCTGTCCCTCCTCAGAAGTATTTCCCATACCCCAATCTGCCCTCTCTTCTATCATCTCCCCCACCTCACTCTCTTATTCCCATCCCCCCTATTTTCCTGTAGGGTAAGATAGATTTCCATACCCAATTGAGTGTGAATGTTATTCCCTCCTTAAGCCAAATCAGATGAGAATAAGATTCACTAATTCCCTCTCACCTTCCCCCACTTCCCCTCCACTGTAAAAGTTTTTTCTTGTCTATTTTATGTAAGATAATTTACCCCATTCTACCTCTCCCTTTCTCCCTCTTCTAACACAATCCTGTGTTACCCCTTAATTTTATTTTTTAGATATCACTTCTTCATCTTCAATTCACCCTGTACCCTCAATCTATCTATCTATCTATCTATCTATCTATCTATCTATCTATCTATCTATCTAAATATATAATTTTCCCCTCCAACTACCCTAATATTGACAAGGGTCTCATGAGTTACAAATATCATCTTTCATTGTAGGAATGTATACTGGTCAACTTTAATAAGTCCCTTATGATTTATCTTTTCTGTTTACCTTTTCATGCTTCTCTTGAGTCTTGTATTTGAAAATCAAATTTTCTATTCAACTTTGGTCTTTCATTAAGAATGCTTGAAAGTCCTCTATTTCACTGAATGTTAACTTTTTCCCCTGAAGGATTATACTCAGTTTTGCTGGGTAGGTGATTCTTGGTTGTAATCCTATCTCCTTTGCCCTCCAGAATATTATATTCCAAGCCCTCCAGTCTCTTAATGTAGAAGCTGCTAAATCTTGTGTTATCCTGATTGTATTTCCACAATACTTGAATTGTTTCTTTCTAGCTTATTGCAATATTTTCTCTTTGGCCTGGGAACTCTGGAATTTGTCTATAGTATTCCTAGGAGTTTTCCTTTGAGGATCTCTTTCTGAAGGTGATCAGTGGATATTTTCAATTTCTATTTTACCCTCTGGTTCTAGAATATCAGGGCAGTTTTCCTTGATAATTTCTTGAAAGATGATGTTTAGGTTCTTTCTTTGATCGTGGCTTTCAGGTAGTCCAATAATTTTCAGATTCTCTCTCCTGGATCTCTTTTCCAGGTCAATTGTTTTTCCAATGAGATATTTCACATTGTCTTCTATTTTTTCATTCTTTTGATTTTGTTTTATAATTTCTTGATTTCTCATAAAGTCATTAGCTTCCACTTGCTCCATTCTAATTTATAAGGAAGTATTTTCTTCAGTGAGCTTTTGGACTTCCTTTTCCATTTGGCCAATTCTGCTTTTTAAAACATTCTTCTCTTCATTGGCACAAGCTAAATCTTAAAGAGTACTAGGGGCATGAGATAGAAGTAAGGAAGGAATCTTCTAACACCGGTAGATAGCTGTAAAAGTATTGTGGGGTCAGAATTAGCAAATAAGTTATATTTGAGAGTCCCAAATATAGATAAATCGTAGAGGGCATGAAGGGTATTGATGTGTAGGTTGACTAGAAATGTCAAAAAGAATGGCCAACTCATGATCATATTAAAACAACAAACAAAGGAGTTTATATTTATGTCAGAGGTAAGTTTATTGAATTCAGAGTGACATCATGTCTTTTGCTATATACTATCCTGCCTTTTAGGGATTTTTATTGCCAATTTGTACAGTTTTTTCATTCATTCAGAGGGCATAATTTATTAATATTACTTGTTAAATAATATACATTGAATTATTACTATGTATAAGTTACTGTATTAGTAAATATAGAGGACAAATAATAAGATAGTCTATTCCCTCAAAAGAACTATAGGATAATATGAGAAATAAGTAATATATGTAAATAATTCAAGGAAAATTTAAAAAATCAAGTAAGTACAAATTGCTTTAGTAGTTCAAGAGTGGGAAAGATTGTCATTAGGGTTAGCCATGAAATCTTCAAGCCCAGAAACTGAACCAGGGTCTGTCTAAAATTGTTCACAAGGACAAAAAGAGTTCCCAAACTTTTAGAGTGGGGACCTTGTGTAGGGAGCAGAAAGATTGTAACTGGCAGCTCTATCTCTCAGTACAGTGTACTGATTTATGGATCCAGGATTGACTTACAAGGGAACTTGAACCTAGGAATAGCATTCTAGGGCAAGGATTGGTCACAGGCCCTAAGCTGTGTATTCAACAAGGAGTAAGTACAGAAGCAAGAAAACATCTGGGTGTCTGTGATCTCTAGAATGCGGTGGGAAAGGCGTTAGTTTCAGCCTCCAGCTCAATCTAAGTCAAAAGCACAATGACTAGGGCCAGACTCCCAGAAAAAAAAAAAAGAGTGTGTAGTTCTGTCAACACAATTGTTCTAGAAAACAAATTGAGGAGAGATTTAAGAACCTAGATGAAATCCATGACAAAAAAAGACCCAAAAATCACATTTCAAAAGAAAACCATCCAGATCTCTTAGAACCAATGGGCAAAGTGAGAAGAGAATCTACCAGTTACCTCCTTTAAAAAAAAAAACAAAAATAACAGCTCCAAGAAACATCATAGCCAAAATCTAAAGCTTTGAGATTAAGGAAACAATACAACTGTAAGCAGTCAGAAAGAAAGAATTTAAGTACTGAGGAGATGCAGTCAGTATCACACAAAACTTAGCAGCCACCACTTACTTGAAAGGAAGGGAAAGTTTGAAATAAATATTTCAAAGGACAAAAGATATAGGCTTACAAGCAAAATTAGTATAATTTTGCTCACCAATCAAAATAGTATAAACTTTGGGGATGAAGAAGAGGGGAAAGGGAAAGAAACTTTACCGTACCTTTAATAGAGGACCATCAAGCATTCCTGATTAAAAAAAAAAAAGACCAGAGCTGCATGGAAACTTTGAAATACAACCACAAATCAAAAACATAAAAAGAAACAAATTAATTGAACAAAAAAAACTAAAAAAACAATGAACTGTTTGTACTCTATTATAAGATGATAAGTGAGTTCCCTTAGAATCTGCAAAGCATGACTATAATTTCTTTGTTGAAATTGACCATGCATTGAAGCATAAAACTACCCAAGCAAATGCACAAAAGAAAAAATATTGAACACATCTTTTATGGACCACAATTCAAAATAAATCATATTCACTGGAGAAAACTTGTTAAAAACTAGAAACTACAATAGAGAATAATTAAAGATTACATTAAAGAAACTAAAAATTAGAACTCGGATAACTTGATCCTAAAGAATGGGCAGATCAAATCATAGAAACAAATACTAATTTTATTAAAGATAATGACAACAATGAAACAATATACCCAAATTTCTGGGATACAGACAAAGTAATCCTTAGGAAACTTTTTATATTTCTGAAGAATTTGATCAAAATGGAGAAAAATAACAGATCAAGAAATTGGGCATGCAATTAAAAAAAACCTAGAAAATCAAGAAATAACAATCCTCAATTAAACTTAAAGATAGAAATCTTTAAAATAAAAAAAAGATTAACAAAATTAGAAGAAAAACTTGAACTAATGAATAAAGGGAGCCAGTTTAAAAAAATAAGTCATCAGCAAATTTTATTTTTTAAATAAATGAGGAAATCAAATTAACAGTATCAAAAATTTAATAGTGAATTCACCTCAAATAAAAAAGAAACAAAATTATTAGAAACTATTTTGTCAATTTTATACTAATAATATTAATCATCTAAATGAAATGGATGAATATTTATAACAATATTAAATGTTCAGACTCAGAAAAACAAGAAATAGAGAACTTAACCCCATCTCATGAAAAAAAGTGAACAGAACATAAATGAGAGCCAACAGAAAAAAGAAGTTGGCACCATATGGATATCACAGTGAATTCTACAAACATTTAATTAATGACTAATTACTACAAAAGCTATGTGAAAATATAGGTTAATAAGTGGTATTGTCAAATTCCATCCAGGTTACAAATATCATCTTTATACCATTTATGTTGGTATTGTTGGTTTATTGACTTGATACCTAAACCAGAGTATCATCATATTAGAAAAAGACTATATAGATCAATATCTCTAATGAATTTTAATGCAAACTTTTAAAAATATTAGTAAAGTGATTATCACAAAGATTGTAAAATATGACCAGGCTAGACTTATATCATTAATGCAGCACTGGTTCAATAATAGGAAAACTATAAACATAATTGACCACATTAATAACCAAAAACAACTAAAGTCAGGTATTTATAGCAATAAATACATAAAAAGGTTTTTTTTACTAGATACAACATCCACTCTTGTTTTAAAAAAACTAGAAACACAATAATAAAAAAAAACTTTTCCCAAATATAAATAATATGTATCTAAATTGAAGAGTCAGCATTATATGTGCTAGAAATAAACTAGAGGTCCCTCCAGTAAGAAAAGATGTAAAGCCAGGATGTCTATTATCACTATTACTATTCAATATAAGGGTGGGATTGCTAGCTATAGAAATATGACAAGATAACAAAATTGAGGGAATAAGCGTATGCAAAAAAAGAAACAAAATATCACTTTTCATAGGTGATATAATTATTTACTTATAGAACCATAGAGAATCAACTAAAAATTAATTGAAACAATTAAAAATTCAGGAAAGATTCAAGGTATTAAATAATCCCACAGAAATCATCAGTGTATCTGTAAATTGCAAATAAAATCTAGCCGTTATAGAAAGAGAAATTCCAATTCAAAAGACTACAGAATATATAAAAACTTGGGAAACTTCCAAGACTTTATGAATACAGTTACAAAACACTCTTTACACAAATGAATAGATCTAAAAAATTTAAGAAATATTAATTGCTCATGGATAAGCCAAGCCAATATAATAAAAATGATAATATTACCTAAATTAATTTAGTTATTCAGTGTCATCCTTATCACACTACCAAAGGAGTACTTTATAGAGCTAAGAAAAAATTATAACAAAATTGATCTAGAGGAATAAATGCAAAGAATTTCAAGGGAAATCAAGAAAAAAAATGGAAAGAAAGGGGGCCTAGCAGGTCTACCAAACCTTAAACTATCCTTCAAAGTAGTAATCATCAACATCATTTGGTACTAGTTAAAAAAATAGATCAATGAATGGAACAGATAAGGTACATAATATATAAAAGCAATGGAACACTAGTGTTTGGTAAACCCAAATATCCCAGATTTGGTGGTAAGAACTCACTATTTGAAAAAGAACAAACTGTTCAGAAAAATGGAAAGCAGTCTGGAAAAAAATAAGTATAAATCAATATCTCACACATTATACTAACATAAATTCTAGAGAGGTATGTGAGTTAGACATACAAGATGACGTCAGTAAACAAATTTGAGGAGCAAGGAAGAAATTACTTGCTAGATCTAGGTACTACTAAGAGTTCATGACCAAACAATAAAAAAGGATCACAAAAAGTAAAATAGGCAATTACGATTACATAAAATTTAAAAACTTTGCCCAAATAAAACCAACACAGCTAAAATTAGAAGAGAAGATGAATGGGGGGGGGGCGGGAATTTACATCCTCTTTATCTAATTAATGTCCCATAGAAACTGGTTCAATTTTATAAGAATAATAGTCACTCTCCAATTGATAAATACTCAAAAGATATGAACAATTTTCAGAGGAAAGAATACAAACTATCAAAATTAATATTAAAATGCCCTCAATCACTAATAACGAGAGGAGGGCAAAATGAAATAACCCTGAGGTTCCATTTCACAGTCTTAAGATTGGCAAAGTTAACAAAAAGGAAAAAAAAGTGTGTTAATGTACTTTTGGCATAGCTGTTAATTTTCCTAGCCATTTGAAAAGCAATTTGGAATTATACATTATTAAATGGTGCATGCCCTTGACTCTCAGAATCATTCAATAAATCTGAAAGAAATCAAAGAGAGAGGAAAAAGACACATATGCATGTCTTTGTGTTTGTATGTATGAGTGTGTATACATACATAATATACATCTATGATGGGGAAGAATTGGAAAGTAAGAGGGTACCCTTCAATTAGTGAATGGCTAAAAAATGTTATGGTATATAAATATAACCAAATACTACTGTGGTATAAGAAATGATGTAGATGTCAGTTTCAGAGAAATCCAGGAAGACTTTATGAACTGATGCAAAGTGAGGTGAACAGAATCAGGAGAACAATGTATAAAATAACTATTATGTATGTGCCAGGAGTAAAGGAAAGGGAACTGGCATCTAGCTTGGGCCATATTTGTTCCCCCCGAAGTCCCTTGGGCCAGAGACTGAAGTTGGTGAAAAGTAAATTCCCTGACAGGGGAGAAAGCTTGAGTCAACTTTAAGATTCGCTCCCCAGGGAACTTACCATAGCAAATAAATATGGTAAAATCATAACAAAACCGGAAGAAACAAAATAAATAATCTGAACCTACTAAGTTCAACTGTATACTACCAAAACAGAGAATGCAAAAGAAATAGAAGGCATAACTTTAAAAATATGAATTACTCAAAAAAGCAGAAAACTGAATGAAAATTATAACAATCCAATCTCGAGAAAAGAAAGAGAACTAACTATAAAGGAATTACAGGGGGAGAGGCAGAAATTGCCTATTCCTCATTGATTTATATTAGAATTCTATCAAACTTTTAAAGAACAACTAACATCAACACTACACAAATCATTCTCAAAAACTGAGAGAGAAAAGACTCTACTGGATTCCTTTTATAAGATAAATATATTCTAACACTTAAACCAGGGAAAAATAAAGCCTCAAAAAACTATAAACCAATATCATTAACAAACACCAGTTCAGAAACTTTAAATAATGTCTTGTTAGACTGCAGCAATTAATCCAAGAGATTATTCCTTCTGACCAAGTTGGATTTATACCAGGAAAACAAGAAGGGACTCAACATTGTGAAAACAAACAATATAATTTTTATTTTTTTATTGAGTTGTTCAGTCATGTCTGATTCTTCCTGACCCCATGGACCATAGCATGCTAGGCCTTTCTGTCCTGTATTATCTCTTGAAGTCTCTCTAAGTTCATATCCATTATTTCCATGATATTATATATTCATCTTATCCTCTACTGTCCCTTTTTCTTTTTGTCTTCAATCTTTCCATACATTAAGGTCTTTTCTCATGAGTCCCATCTTCTCATTATGTAGCCAAATCAACATAATAAATTATATTAAAACAAAAATACTCAAAACTACATGATCATATCAACAGTTGCCAAAAAAAGAGCTTTTGGAAGGC
This sequence comes from Vombatus ursinus, assembly GCF_900497805.2. Lineage (NCBI taxonomy): Eukaryota > Metazoa > Chordata > Mammalia > Diprotodontia > Vombatidae > Vombatus > Vombatus ursinus. The sequence continues at coordinate 5,246,057 of NW_020954589.1, forward strand.
TATGATAATTTTTTATACCTTTTTAAAACCTACAATGTTTAAGCACAGAAGGATATTTCTAACATCATAAAAGTATATATCTAAACCAAAAGGCAAGATTTCTATGCAATGGGGATACATTAGGAGTATTTACAGTGAATACAGGAATAAAGCAAGGATGTTCTATTATTTTATATACTTCTGGAAATGTTAACAAGGGCAATAAGAGAAGAAAAACTAATTAAAGGTGTAAAAGTAGGTAAAGAGGAAATAAAACTATTTCAATTTGCTGATTGAATGATGCATTCATTGCTTAGAAAATCCCAGGGAATTAGAAAAAAATATTGAGGCAATAACTTCAGCAAATTTCAGGCTACAAAATAAACATACAAGAAGTGACAACATTCCTTTTAATAATAATAAAATCCAAGAGAAAATAATAGGAAGGGAAATTCCATTCTCAATTCCAATAGTTATTGGAAATCCCAATAACTACAAAATGAATAAAGTATATGATGGTTAATTTACCAAAGCACAAAAAAAAATTTGAATAGAGTCAATTATAAAGTCCTCCTTAAAGAAATGAAGAATTTAAAAAGCTGAATGAATATTCAGTGCTCATGGGTCATGCCTACATAATTAACATGACAATACCATTAAAGGTAATTTAGAGTTTTAATGCCAGTTCAATTAAGATATCGAAGGAATAAAGAACACAATAAAATAATAACAATATTCACATGAAAGAGCAAAAGATTTAAAATATAATGGAAAATAGTGAAAAAGTGTAGTAATGGAAGGAAAATAGCACTTTAAGACCTCAAACTATATTATGAAGCAACAGTCATCAAAAACATCTGGCATTAGGGAAGAGACAGAGAGAGACAGACAGACAGACAAAGAGATAGAGAGAGAGAGATGGGGGTGGAGGGAAGGGAGGGAAGGAGGGAGAGATCAATGGCAAAGACAAGACCAAGACAGAATTAGAAATAATTGAACTCAATAATGCAATGTTCAATAAATCCTTTACTCTTTAACTATTCTGAATTCTTCATAGTTATTTCATCATGTCACCTAATTTATTTCGTCATTCCTTATTCAACGGACACCTACTTTATTTCCATTTCTTTGCTACCACAAAAAAGTTTTGCTCTGCAATTTGGAACTATGCCCAAAGGGCAACAAGACTGTGCATACCCTTTGATCCACCAATACCACTACTAGGTTTGTATCCCAAAGAGATTATAAAAAAGGGAAAATTACCTATATGTACAGAAATATCTGTAACAACTCTTCTTGTGGTGGCAAGGAATTGGAAATTGGGGGGTGTTCATCAGTTGGGGGAATGACTGAACAAGTTGTGGTATATGAACGTAATGGAATACTATTTTGCTATAAGAAATGATGAACCAGCACATTTCAGAAAAAAGCTGGAAAGACTTACAGGTTACTGGATTGATGCTGAGTAAAGTAAGCAGAACCAGGAGAATATTGTACATAGCAACAGCAACATTTTGTAATGATTAACTATGATAGACTTAGCTATTCTCAGCAGTACAATGATCCAAGACAATTCCAAAACACTCATGATGGAAAATGTTGACAATATCCAGAGGAAGAAGTATGGAGTCTGAATGCAAACCAAAGCATACTATTTCTAATTTTTGTGTTTTTTTTTCTTTCATGTATTTTTTTTCGTTTTATTCTGATTCTTCTTTCCCAAGATAACTAATGTGGAAATATGTTTAACATGATTGTATATGTATAACCTATATCAGATTACTTGCTGTCTTGGGGAGGGGGGAGGAAAGAGAGGGAGGGAGAAAAATTTGGAACTCAAAATTCTACAAAAATGAATGTTGAAAATTCTATTTACATGTAATTGGAAAAAATAAATTACTATTAAGGAAAAAAAGTATTGCTCTGAGTGTATTGTTATGTATGGAATCTTTTTCTATCTTTGACATCCTTGGAATATATGCCATATATAAGTAGGACCTTTGAGTCAAAGGGTATGAAAATTTTAGTTACTTTTTTTTAGTATAACCCCAAACTGCTTTCCAGAATGGTTGAGCCAATTTACAACTCTTACAACAGTGTTTTTTTTATATGCTTTACTTCCTAGAGCCCTTCCAACATTGACTATTCCCATCTTTTGTTATCTTCATCAGAGTTGTATTGATTTACATTTCTATGATTTTGAATAATTTGGAGCAATTTTCCTTATGATTTTTAATTGTCAACAATTCTTCTGACAACCTTTTGTTCATAACCTTTGACAACTTATCCATTGCTGAATGGTTTTGGGTTTTATATTTTTGTGCTGATTCTCTATAACCTTGAATTACAGGCCTTGATCAGTAATATTTATTACAAATATTTTTCCCAATTGATGATTTCCTTTTATTCTGATTGACACACCTCTTCTACTAGCAATGGCAATATAGAGTTGATTATATTTCCCAGAGGAAGATGTAGAGAACATGAGTGGAGAGTGGGGCATGTACCTGTTGTGAAGACATATTAAAAAGATGGCCAGTAGAATGTAAATAATGACTAGGCCTCATTAAATACAGTGGGTCACGTGATTTTTGCATCCATATATTCACCAACCAAGACAGCATATGTCCCACAGCAGGATGCCTCAAGCTGAGTAATTTTGGTTCTTGAGTACACAGTCTCTAGAGATCTAGAAGTCTGGTTCTCTGAATGCTGACTCCTATGGAAGACACACAATTCCTTCTCCTAGACTGGGATGAAATCCTTATAGGTACAATGCTTCCATGGGGAAGTAGCCTCCTGTTGTTACCAATTCCCACCAGATAAAACCCATTTTAAGAATCTGGTTTCTTACCACAAACATATGCCTCCCTTCTCTTCTAGGAAAGTATGGTTTAGTGGTGTCTTTTTCTTAATCCTCTCTTCTTCCATCTTATTTCTTCATGTTCATTCCATTGATCCTGTCTGCCCCATCAGCCCTAGTCTTCACTCTTACTTAGTGACTATTATTATCCCTTCTCTACTTATGGACTGAATGAGGGACAGTTTCTCACTTTCTTTTACCTTCCCTTGTTCCTTCATATAACTTCAAAAAAATGATGCATTTATGAGGTTATAGGATTTAGTCTAAAGAGAATTTCCTCTTCCCTTCTCCTGATTATCAAGTCTCCTTAAATCATTTGCCCCATAGGCCCTTTCTGGCCCTTAATGATCCTCTTTATTCATTGTAGAAGGCAAACTAGACTTTGAAGCAGAAATTCTTGTCTTGAGTTCTACATATGGCACACACTTGTCATAAAGTGAGACCTTGGGCAAGAAGGAAAGTGGAAAAAACAGATGTGAGACATAGAGTTAATCAAGTGTAATCAAGGTATGAAAGGAAGGAAAAAAAGTGAAAGATTATAAAGAATTACAGATTCCAAAAGCCATAGGGGGAAATTAGGGGCTCTCTCATAAAGCCATGTATAAATGGGCTCCACAATATTCCCAAGTGGGCATCTAGTTTCCAAACAAAGCCCTCTAAGTGATGTGTAATTCAATGCTTTCTATCTAACTGAACTTTGGGAAAGCTCTAATTTCCATATTCTGTATTATTTTAAATGGAATTTCTCTTTCTTTTTGTTGGGTTTTGTTGGTAATATACAAAAATGTTGATAACACATGTGGATTTATTTTATATATCACAAATGTAATTTTTATAAAGTTTTTCATTATTTATTTAGATAGTTGGATTTGTGATCTCATCAGTGAGGTTATTCCTCCCTCCAGTGGTGGAAATCATAATCAGACTGTGCCTTATTATCCTAAAAGCTCTTTTCATATCCTTCTCCAAATCCTCCACAGAAGTCTAGGCAATATATTGGAATCATTCCTCTAGAGTCTTGACATTATGTGGATAACGAAGCAAAATACTGACATTGGTTATCCCTCCCTCTCACCATATTACTTTTTTTCTTGACATGTATGTGTGTATATACATATACATATACATATACATATAGAGAGAGATATAGAGACATGCATAGGTACATATGTATCTATCTATACACACACACACACACACACACACACATATGTAATGATATCTCGTTGGGTTTGTAGATACAGGTCCTTTTCCTCTTTCTTTGATTTCGTTGGGGTATAGACTTAGTAGTAGGATCTGGATCAAAGAGAATAGACAATTTAATAGTTTGGGGGACATGGATATAAATCACTTTCCAGAATGGCTAGGAAGGCCAGTTCACAGCTACACCAACAGTATATTAATTACTTGTTTTCCCTTGGCTTCCCCTACATTTATCATTTTCCTTTTTTGTAAACTTTGTCAATATGATGTGTGTGAGGTAGAACCTCAGGGTTGTATTAATTATTAGTGATTTAAAACAGTTTAATACACCTATTGATAGCTTGGATTTCTTCCTCTGAAAAATGACTATTCATATCCTTCAACCATTTTTCAGAGATTCAGCTATATTCTTATAAATTTGAATCAGTTCTCTACATAGTTTAGAAGTGGGACTTTCATGAGAGATTTGCTACGAAAATGTTTTACCATTTACCAAAGTCTCTCTTAATTTTGGCTGTATTAGTTTTGTTTATACAAAAACTTTTTAAATTTACATAATAGTAATTGCCTATTTTGCCTTCTATGATCCTCCATCACTTATTTGATCATGAACTCTTCTCCTATCTATAGATCTGAAAAGTAATTTATTTCTTGTTCCTCTACTTTGCTTATGATGTCATATTTGTCATTTACCCATTTGGGGCTTATACTTACATACTTATAGCATAAGATGTTGGTCTACACCTAGTTTCTGCCAAACTACTTCCTAGTTTTCTAGTTTTCCTGATAGATTTTTGTCCCAGTAGCTAGGATCTTTGAGTTCATCAAAGACTTTTTTTTTTAATAAACTCTTGACAGTAGCAAAGACTATTTATCAAATACTAGAGTATTGTACTCATTTGCTGCTGTATATTTTATATCTAATTTGTTCTACTGATAAATCCTCTATTTCTTAGTTGGTACCTAATTGTTTTGATGATTATTGCTATGTAGTATGGGTTGAGATCTAGCACTATTAGGCTCCCTTCCTTCTCAGATATTTAATTAATTCAATTGAGATTCTTGGAGGGGTGGAGCTCTTCCAAGTGAATTTTGTTATTATTTTTTCTAGCTCTACAAAATAATCCTTTAATAGATTTGTTGATATGGCACCAAATAAACAAATTAATTTATACAAGATTGTCATCTTGATTAAATTGGCTTGGTCAACCCTTAAGCAACTGATATTTCTCTAAATATTTAGATTTGTCTTTATTTGTATAAAGGGTATATTGTAGTTGTGTGCATATAGTTTCTTGTGGACATATCTTGAAAGGTAGATCCCTATCTGTTTGTACTTGATGTAGTTATTTTAAAAGAAATTTCTCTATCTCTTCCTGCTATATTTAGTTGATAACACATAAAAATGCTGATGATTTTTATGAGTTTATTTTATAAACTGAGCTGAAATCATTCATTGTTTCATCTACTGTTTTAGTCAGCTCTTTAGTGTTCTCTAAGTAAACTATCATATCCTCTGTAAACAGTGACAGTTTTGTTTCTGATTCATCTGTGCTTATTCCCTCTATTTTTTCCTTGCTTTATTGCTACAGCAAGCAATTATAAGATTATGTTGACTAATAAAGGTGAAAAAAGTTGTTTTACCCCTCTTCTTATTGGTAAGGCCTCTAGTTTATCACCATTGGTTTTACATAGATACTGCATATAATATTAAGGAAAGATATATTTATCCTTATGCTTTCCAATGCTTTAAATAGGAATGGGTATTAATCTTGTCAAAAGTTCTTTATGCATCTATAATATTTATTATTATTTTTGTTGGTCTTGCTATCAATATTGTCAGTTAGGTTTATAATTTTCCTGATGTCTAACTAACCCTGCATTTCTAACATAAATCCATCCTGATCAGAGTGAATACATAATTTTTAGGATGTGTTGCTGTAGTTTCCTTTTTAATATTTATTTTAAATGTCTATATCAGTATTCATTAATAATTTTATCTATAGGGGGCAGAACCAAGATGGCGGAGTAAAAGCAGTGACTTGCTTGAGATCTCCCCCAAACCCCTCCAAATACCTATAAAAAATGGCTCTAAACAAATTCTAAAGCAGCAGAACTCACAAAAAGACAGAGTGTAACAAATTTCCAGCCAAAGATAGCCTGTATGTTTGATCAGAAAGGTATATCACACCAGGCTGGGAGAGGAACGCAGTTCAGCGTGAGCGCACAGGCCTCAGGGAACCTGTAGCAGGCCTCAGAGGACTGAATTGCAGGCTGCTGTGGCAGTTTCCAGACTTCTCAACCCATGAACACCAAAGACACCTTAGAAGGTCAGTGGGAAAAGTCCATGACTGCGGTGAAGAGAGAGGAATACAGGATCCCAGTGCCATTCATTGGGGCCATGGCTGCTTCCTGAGCTTCCGGCCCACAGACTGAGGGGGAATCTAGTGGCTGATCAGAGGGGGATTGCAGGCATCTCTCTGCTGGTGCAGGATTCTCTTGCTTTGCCCGTGCTTGGATCTTGGTCACAGTTCTGGGTGGCGGTCCTGGGGTGAGAAGGAGCATTGGCATGGTGGAGCTTGTAGTGGCTGTGGAGAGGAAATCCTCCTCACAGTTCCAAGACAGAAAAGAGTGCTCATAGACCACAGCACAGGCCAGGAAAGGAGTAAACACCTCGCCCTTGATCATACCACCTTGGAAAAACTGGAAATTTACAGGTCCCTAGAAGTATCTCTGAATACAGCTACACAAAACCCCTGAAGCTTGGGACAGTTCATTCTCCACACTGGAAACAGACTCTTACCTTAACAAAGAGTTTGTAATTCAAATAATTGGCCAAGATCATGAGCAAGCAGCACAAAAAAGGTCAGACTATATTATCTTACTTTGATGACAAAGAAGGTCAAAAACTATGACCAGAAGAAGACAACAAAGCCAAAGCTCCTACACCCAAAGCCTCCAAGAAAAATATGAATTGGTCCCAGGCCATAGAAGAGCTCAAAAAGGGTTTTGAGAAGCAAGTAAGAGAAGTAGAGGAAAAACTGAAAGTGATGCTAAAGGAGACCCAAAAAAATACTGAAGAAAATAACACCTTAAAAAATAGCCTAACCCAAATGGCAAAAGAGGTCCAAAAAGCCAATGAGGAGAAGAATACCCTTAAAAGCAAACAGCCAGATGGAAAAGGAAGTCCAAAAGCTTACTGAAGAAAATACTTCCTTAAAAATTAGAATGGAGAAATTGGAAACTAGGGACAATTTGAGAAATCAAAGCACTGTAACACTAATCCAAAGGAATGAAAAAATAGAAGAGAATGTGAAATATCTCATTGGAAAAACAACTGACCTGGAAAATAGATCCAGGAGAGAGAGATTTTAAAAATTATTGGACTATCTGAAAGCCATAATCAAAAAAAGAGCTTAGACATCATCTTTCAAGAAATTATCAAGGAAAACTGCCTTGATATTTTAGAACCAGAGGGCAAAATAGAGATTGAAAGAATCCACCGATCTCCTCCTGAAAGAGATCCCCAAAGGAAAACTCCTAGGAATGTTGTAGCCAAATTCCAGAATTTCCAGGTCAAGGAGAAGATATTGCAAGCAGCCAGAAGGAAACAATTCAAGTATTGTGGAAACACAATCAGGATAACACAAGATTTAGCAGCTTCTACATTAAGGGTCCAGAGGGCATGGAATATGATATTCTGGAGGGGAAAGGAGTTAGGAATATAACCTAGAATCACCTACCCAGCAAAACTGAGTATAATCCTTCAGGATAAAAAATGGTCATTCAAAGAAATAGGGGACTTTCAAGCATTCCTGTGGAAAAGACCAGAGCTGAATATAAAATGTGACCTTCAAATACAAGACTCAAGTGAAATATGGAAGACACAAACAGGAAAGAGAAATCATAAGAGACTCATTAAGGTTGAACTGTTTACACTCTTGCGGGGAAAGATGATATTGTAACTCATGAGTCCTTTGTCAGTATTAGGGTAGTGGGAGGGGAAAAAATTATATGTTTGTATAGCTAGATAGATAGAGGGCACAGGGTGAGTTGAAGATGAAGGAGTGATATCTGGAAAATAAAATTAACGGCTAAGAGAGGATTATACTGGGAGAAGGAGAAAGGGAGAAATAGAATGAGGTAAAATATCTCACATGAAACAAACAAGAAAAGGCTTTTACAGTGGAGTAGAAATGGGGGAAGGTGAGAGGGAATGAGTGAATCTCATTCTCATAGGATTTGGCTTAAGGGGGGAATAACATACACAATTGTGTATGGAAATCTATTTTATTCTACAGGAAAATAAGGGGAGAAGGGGACAAGAGAGCAGGGGGTTGATAGAGGGGAGGGCAGATTGCAGGGGGATAATCAGAAGCAAACACTTCTGAGGAGGGACAGGGTCAAAAGACAGAATAGAATAAATGGGGGGTAGCATAGGATGAAGGGAAATATACTTAGTTTTTCACAACATGGAAGTGTTTTGCATGACTACACATCTATAACTTGTACTGAGATGCTTGCCTTTTCAATGAGGATGAGTGGGGAGGAAGGAAGGGAGAAAATTTGTAACCCAAAGTTTTAAAAACACATGTTAAAAATAAAAAAATAAAAAGTTTTTAAAAATAATCTTATCTATAATTTACTTTCTCTGTTTTGACACCCCATGGTTTAGGTATCAAGACCATATTTATATCATAGAAGAAATTTGATAGGATGTCCCTTCATTTTTTCCAAACACTGAAATGAAATGTTTGTTAGAGTTTGTTTTAAATCCATCTAATCCTGGGATTTTTTTCTTTGAGAGCTCATTTGTGGTTTGTTTGATTTTTTTCCCTGAGTATGTGTAATTTAAGTTCTCTATTTCTTGTTTTTTTAGTCTGGTCTTTTTATATTTTTATAAATATTCATCTATTTCATTTAGGTTTTCATTTTTATTAATATATAATTTGGTAAAAAGTTCATAAATAGTAATAATTTTTATGCCTTTTTCATTGGTTGTAAATTTACCTTTTTACATTTTTATACTAATAGTTACATTTTACATTTTCATACAAATGATTTGATTTTCTTCTTATACTCAAGTTAGCCAATCATTTATCTATTTTTATATCTACTTTTATTAACTTGATCATTTTATTTGCTTTCAATTTTTGTTAACCTCTTCTTTGATTTTTGAATTTTCAATTTTGACATTTAATTGGGCATTGTGACTTTGTTGTGTTTTTTAAGTTGGTTTGGGAGTTTTTTGAATGCCCAATTCATTGATTTACTGTTTCATAATTTTATCGAATAATGTATTTAAGGATAAATATTTTCCCCTAATAACAGTTTTGGCTGCACACCAAAATATTTGGTATGTTGTCTCATTGCTGTAATTATATTTCATGGAATTATTGATGCTTTCATGATTTATTCTTTGATGTATCCATTCTTTAGGATCATTTCATGTGCAGTCATTTATTGAATATAATTTTTATTCCATTATAGTTCATAAAAGATGTGTTTGATATTTCTGGTTCTCTGCATCTGTCTGTGTGGTTTTCATTTTTAACATATTTTTAATTTTTGTTAAGGTGTCATTCACAGATGAGAAAAATATATACCCCTTTCTATTTCAATTACATAGTCTCCAAAGGTCTATCATATTTATTAACATTTCTAAAATTCTATTCAGGTATTTTTCTTTTTCTTGTTTTTTGCTTTTTTTTTTTATTTAGGTGTATTTAGCTCTGGAAAGGATAAAATGATGTCCCCACTATTGTTTTTATTGTCTATTTCTCCCTGTCATTTAACTTTTCCTTTAAGTGTTTAGATGCCAAGCTATTTGGTGTACATATGCTTTGTATTCATATTAATTCATAGGAACTTTCAGCAAAATGTAATTTCCCTGTTTAATCTCCTTTATTTGTCTATTTTTGCTTCTGCTTTGAGACTGTGGTTGTAATTTCTATTTTTTTCACTTCAACTGAAGCATAATGAACTTTACTCTAACTCCTTATTTATTTATTTTACTATGTGAAACTTCACGTTTAAAGTGTGTTTCTTTTAAAGAACATATTATTAGATTCTGCCTTCTAATTCATTGAGCTATACTCTTCCATTTTATGGAAGAGTTTATTCACATTTACCTATATATGCATATGTCTGTGTGTATAGTGCAAGTAGTCAAAAAAAAAAAAGATTTCAAGTACTAAAGAACCACAGACCCAGAATCATACAAGACTAAATTATAACTACTCAAAAGAAGAGAAAATCTGAGAATATGATCACTCCAAAGGCAAAATATAAATGCCTATGACAAAAATAACATACCCTGAAAAATTGAATATAATACTGTAAGAGGAAAAATATATATTTAACAAAATAGAGGACTTAAAATATTCCTGATGGAAAAAAAAAATGAAAGATGAGTAGGAACTATGAAATTTAAACCCAAGAGTTGAGAAAAACCTAGAAAATTAACTGAGCAACCTGAAGAGGCTAAACAATGACAAAGTACTTAAATTATAATGGGAGAAAAGAGACAAATATCCATCAGAATCCTAATATCTTTAAGGGACACATAAAGCTTGAAATAAGGCAAATGAAGAATGTATATGTGGGTTTGTTCTGGTTTGTTGGTTTTTAAAAAAGGAAACAAAATGAAGGGGGGGAAATAATAGAGTAGAGAAGAATTGAAGCTGGAAAGGGAATTTACTATTTCACATAAATTGGGAACATAAAAAGAGGCAGTCATCTAATAGCCCTACTCTTCTCAGAACCAGATAAAATAAACATATACATAAAATTGAACATATACACAAAGAGATAGATTTTGGCACATCACATTAAACTCACAGAGAAATAGTAGAAGGGTACAAAAGAGTGAGAGTTTAGTCAGGGAGATAATGTTCAGAAGCCAAATAAGCTTTAATTTCAGGAGAGTTGACCATAAAGCGAGAATTAAAAAGAGAGAAAGAACCAAAGATCAGGGTCTAGTTGTAATGATGAGGTAAATTCAAGAAAAGATCACTTCAAATAAAAATTACCAAAACTGGCCAGATTCCTTCTCTTCTCCATTACTTTCTTCTTGGTAAAAGAAGAGCAGGAGGAAAAAAAAGTAAAAAGGTAAGAAGGGATAATGGAAGGAAATGCACAATGAACAAATATAACTGAATGTGAATGGGATGAACTCATTCACAAATCAGAGGAGAACAGAATGGATTAGAAAGTAGAATTCAATAATATATTGCTTACAAGGAAATACACTGAAAACATAAGGATTCACACAGTTAAACAGAATGGTTGGAGTAGAATTAGACTTAGGAGCCAGGACTACAACCAAGAATCACTTACCCAGCAAAATTAAGCATAATACATCAAGGTGGGGGAGGGGAAAGTGGTCATTCAATGAAATAGAAGGATGTCAACCTTTCATAAGGAGAAGACCAGAACTAAACCAAAAATTTCACCTCCAATATCAAGACCCAAGAGAAACATATACAGGAAAAAAGGTAAAGAAAACACAAGGGATTCAATAGAGCTAAACTATTTACATCCCTACATGGGAAGATGATACTTGTAATTCTTAAAAATTATATAACTAATAGTACAGTTAGAAGGAATATACATAGGCAGAGGGTAAGGTGAATTTGAGGGAATGACAAAAAAATTACGCGATTAGAAAGGGGAGTACAATGGGTGGAAAAGTAAGGGAGAGGTAGAATGGGGTAGATTATCTCACATTAAGAGGTGAGAAAGACCTTTTACAGTGGAGGGGAAGATGGGAGGGTGGGTGACAAGCATCACTTGAACCTTAATTTCATGAGTATTGGCTCAAAGAGAGAATCATATGCACAATCAGTTGAATATAGAAATCTCTCTTACCTGACAGGGAAATAGGAGGGAAAGAGATCAAGTAAAGGGGAGGGGACTGACAGAAGGGAGTGTAGATCAGGACAGGTGGTAGATTTATGACAGGCAAAACACTGGTGAGGAGGGAAAGGGTAAAAGAAGAGGACAGACAGAAGTAAGAATAGGATAGAGGGAAATATAAACATAGTAATCATAACTGTAATGTGAATGGGATGAACTCTCCTATAAAATTGAAGCAGATAGCAGAGGGGAACAAAAACCAGAATCCTACAACATGCTGTTTACAAGAAACATACTTGAAGCAGAGAGACACACACAGAGTAAAGGTAAGGGGATGGAGCAGAATATATTATGCTTCAGCTGAAGTTAAAAAAAATCAGGGGCAGTAATCCTGATCTCAGACACAGTAAAAACAAAAATAGACCTTATTCAAAGGGATAAGGAAGTAAACTACATCGTCCCAAAAGGTACCATAGACAATGAAGCAGTATCAATACTAAACATATATGCACCAAGTAGTATAGTATCCAAATTCTTAAAGGAAAAGTTAAGTGAGTTACAGGAAGAAATAGACAGCAAAACTATACTGGTGGGGTTCCTCAACCTCCCCCTCTCTGAAGTTGAAAAATCCAACCAAAAAATAAACAAGAAAGGAACAAAGGAGATAAATAGAATATTAGAAAATTAGATATGACACACCTTTGGCATTATTTAGATATAAAGGGTGACACCAAAAGCAAATTAGAAAAGCAAGGGATTGTCTGTCAGAATTATGGGGAGGGGAGGAATTCATGACTAAACAAGAGATAGCACTACAAAATGTAAAATAGATAATTTTGATCATATTACATTTAAAGGTTTTTTGCAAACAAAATCAATGCAACCAAGATTACAAAGAAAGCAGAAAGCTGGAAAATAATCTTTACAGCAAGTTTCTCTGACAAAGGCCTCATTTCTCAAATATGGAGAGAGCTGAATCAAATTTATGAAAGTATAAGCATTCCCCAAATAATAAATAGTCAAAGGGATATGAATGGGCAGTTTGCAGATGAAGAAACCTACCTGTGGAATATGAAAAAGTATTCTAAATCACCTTTGATTAGATAAATACAAATTAAAACAACTCTGAGTAACACCTCACACCTATCAGATTGGCTAATATAACAGAAAAGGAAAATGATAAATACTGGAGATGATGTGGAAAAATTGGGACACTGATGCACTATTGATAGAGTTGTGAACTGATCCAACCATTCTGGAGAGCAATTTAGAACTATGCCCAAAGGACAACCAAATTGTGCATACCCTTTGATCCAGCAATACCACTACTAGGTCTGTATCCCAAAGAGACAATTAAAAAATGGAAAAGGACCTACATGTGCAAAAATGTTTATAGCAGCTGTTTTTGTGGCAGCAAATTATTGGAAATTGAGGGGATGTCTATCAATTGGGGAATGGCTGAACAAGTTGTGGTATATGGATGTAATGGAATGCAATTGTGCAGTAAGAAATGATGAACAGTCAGATTTCAGAAAAACCTGGAAAGACTTGTACAAACTAATGCAATGTGAAATAAGCATAACCAGAAAAACATTGTACACAGTATCAGCAAAATTGTGTGATGATCAACTATGAATGACTCAGTTCTTCTCAGCAACATAATGATTCGAGACAAGAACAAAAGAGTCGTAAAGAAAAATGCTGTCCATATCCAAATGAAGAACTGATGGCCTATGAATGCAGATCAAAGTATATTTTTTCACTTACTTTATTCTCATGGGTTTCTTTTCCTTTTGATATGCAAATTTCATCCCAGTCTCTCATTTTCATTCTACTTGTATCATTTAATGGCATATGGAGTTAATAGCATATAGTAAAATCTTGGTTTTATTTTCTAATTTATTATATCACAATTTTGCTTAATTGGCTCATTAAATCCATTCACATTTAAGAATAAAATTGTTAGACTTTTTTCTTCTTCTTTTTTAATTTTGTAGCAATGTTTCTCTTCATCTCCTTCAAATTCAGCAATGTATTTATTGCAGTTAGTTTCCCTTAGACTACTTTGATGCTATTTGGTCACCAAAGATCTCTCCCTCAAACCTGATGTCAATTACCTTCCCTCATCCAAATAATTTTAATTTATTGAAATTGTTGGTTTCTTTTTTTTTATTTACCTGCTTTTATCTCCCCATCCTCTTCTCAGATTTTCTCCCAATCCAATGAAGTGTATAATTCAAAATCTCTCCTCATTCCTCCTATCAACTGGACCAGAACTAGTCTCTAATCTGGGAATGGCTGGAGCCAAACAGAGCACAGAGGCAGGTGCATTAAATAGAAGCTTAATTAATTTCAGAGTGAGGAAAATGCTTGCAAACAGAAGTTCCCCTCCTGAGAAGGAGGGCTTAACATGCTAGGGCAAAGGCAGATCTTATATACATAAAAAATCACAAGTAGGCTGGACCATGACACAATCATTCTTAGCAGTTCCCACAGCAGGCTTATGTGTGCACAATGCAAGTGTTCCTGGGTACTGTGGGAACAGTTCTTAAATTGATTGTCTTAAGTCTTAAGAGTCATTGAGTCTTATGATTATTCAGTGGAGTACAGAATCAGAGTTAGCATAGTGGGAACAGGAATGCAGTATCTGATTCAGTTACACAAGCACAGAAATTCAGGAAAGCTTAGCATGTCAAGAGATTTTGATGGATGGCTTTAGGCTACAGCATGTTGGCTCTCAGATCCCTGGGAAATAGGGGGAGCTCCAACAAATCTAAACAATTATTGATTAATATGAAACTCATAAATCCCTCAGTGAACACCTGGTGCTGGTCAAAGCAATACACTTTGCCAGAGGGTGAGAACATACAGAGTGCAAAGGATTGTTGTTATGCCAAGCTCAGGGCATAGCTTGCTTGCTAGGCCTTAGCTCTGGGAAACAGTGTGTCTCCAAATACCTTGATTCTCCCAATAACATATTTTAAGTAACTATCTTTTTTAAGCCCTTTTACAAAGCTTTGCTTTTTCTTTCATTTATTGTTTCCTCTTTATAATCTTCTAGTATATTTGGCATTTACAAAATCATGGATTATCTCTTTACTTGCTCTTTAATTCTTTCTGTAATTCCTCATGAAGGTAGAATTTCTGGAACACTATATTTAAACTTATTCTTCTAACTTATTTCTATGTTATTGTATTTGTAAATCGTACTCTCATCTTTTTTTTCTTACTTTGATTCACTTTTAGAAATATCACTTTATTAGGGAAGTAATGCTGAATGGAAGCAGTATTATATGGTAGGAGTTATCCTATATCTTGAGTCACGAGGCTTGGTCCTACCCTCATTCTCACCTCTGTGAGGTTAATATATGGATGGATAGGTGGATATACTATATGTCAAGTACATGCTAAGGATACAAATGCAAATATGAAGGAAATAGGAAAGGAGATGAGGTTTATTAAGCACCTTGTGCCAGGCACTGTGCCGCTAAGACAATCTTTGTGCTCAAGAAGTTTAATTAGGGAGAAACAATATATGGGAAATGGTAGCCTGAAATATTCATTTTGATTTAGGAAGTAGAGACATAAAAGAGCTGATTGACACATGTTTTCTACTAGCAATGGCAATATTGATTTGATTATATTTCCCAGAGGAAGATGTAGAGAACAGGAGTGGAGAATGGGGCATGTACCTGTTGCCTAAGCTTTATTAAAAAGATGGCCAGTAGAATGTAAATAATGGCTAGGCCCCATTAAATATAGTGGGTCATGTGATTTTTGCATCCATATATATTCACCAACCATGATAGCATATCTCCCACAGCAGGATGCCTCAACCTGAGTACACAATCTCTAGCGATCTAGAAGTCTGGTTCTCTGAGTGCTGACTCCTATAGAAGACACATAACTCCTTGTCCTAGACTGGGATGAAGTCCTTATAGGTATAATGCTTCCATGGGGAAAGTGGCCTCCTGTTGTTGCAAATTCCCACCAGATAAAACCCATTTTAAGAATCCTGCCTCTTACCACAGATATACGTCTCCCTTCCCTTCCAGGAGAGCATGCTTCATTGGTGCCCTTTTCTTTATCCTCTCCTCCTCCATCTTATTCCTTCATGTTCATTCCATTGATCCTATCTGTACCACCATCCTCAGTCTTCACTCTTGCTTAGTGACTAATATTATCCCTTCTCTACTTATGGACTGAATGAGGGACAGTTTCCCTCTTTCTCTTACCTCTCCTTATTCAATCATATAACTTCAAAAAAAAAGATGCATTTATAAGAGGTTATAGGATTTAGTCTAAAGAGAATTTCCCGGAGGGGTGGAGCCAAGATGGCAGAGTGAAAGCAGTGACTTGCTTGAGATCTCCCCCAAACCCCTCCAAATACCTATAAAAAAATGGCTCTAAACAAATTCTAAAGCAGCAGAACCCACAAAAGACAGCGAAACAGCCCAAGACAACCTGGATGGTTGATCAGAAAGGTATATCACGCCGAGCTGGGAGAGGAGCGCAGTTTGGCATGGGCGCGCAGGCCGCAGCAAACCTGGAGCAGGCCTCAGAGGACTGAATCGCAGGCAGCTGTGGTGGTTTCCAGACTTCTCAACCCATGAATGCCAAAGACAACTTAGAAGGTCAGTAGGAAAAGTCTGTGACTGCGGTGACAGAAGAAGCTAGGTCTCAGCCGCAAGTTCTGAGCGTGACCTCTGGGGCAGCGGCTGCCTCCTGAGCTCCCAGCCCACAGACTGAGGGGGAAATGAGTGGCTGGTCAGAGGGGGATTGCAGGGATCTCTTTGCCAGTGCTGAGGCAGGAATCTCTTGCTTTGCGCATGCTTGGATCTGGGTCACAATTCTGAGGGGCGGTCCTGGGGCAAGGAGGAGCACTGGTGTGGTGGAGCTTGTTGTGGCAGTGGAGAGGAGACACCTTGCCCTTTATCATACCACCTTGGAAAAATTGAACATTTACAGGTCCTTAGAAGTACCTCTGAAAACAGCTGTACAAACCCCGGAAACTTGGGACAATACATTCTCCACGTTGGAAGCAGACTCTTACCTTAACAAAGAGTTTAAAACTCAAATAATTGGCTGGGACCATGAGTGAGCAGTGCAAAAAGAGTCAGACTATATTATCTTACTTTGGTGACAAAGAAGATCAAAACATACAACCAGAAGAAGACAACAAAGTCAAAGCTCCTACATCCAAAGCCTCCAAGAAAAATATGAATCAGTCCCAGGCCTTGGAAGAGCTCAAAAGGGATTTTGAGAAGCAAGTAAGAGAAATAGAGGAAAAACTGGGAAGAGAAATGAGAGTGATGCAAGAAAATCATGAAAAACAACTCAACAGCTTGCTAAAGGAGACCTTAAGACATCTTAAAAAATAGCCTAACCCAAATGGCAAAAGAGGTCCAAAAAGCCAATGAGGAGAAGAATGCCCTAAAAAGCAAAATTGGACAAATGGAAAAGGAAGTCCAAAAGATTACTGAAGAAAATACTTCCTTAAAAATTAGAATAGAGCAATTGGAAGCTAGTGACTTTATGAGAAATCAAGACACTGTAAAACAAATCCAAAAGAATGAAAAATCAGAAAACAATGTGAAATATCTCATTGGAAAAACAACTGACCTGGAAAATAGATCCAGGAGAGAGAATTTAAAAATTATTGGATTATCTGAAAGCCATGATAGAAAAAAAAAAAAGAGCCTAGACATCATCTTTCAAGAAATTATCAAGGAAAACTGCCCCAATATTCTAGAACCAGAGGGCAAAATAGAAATTGAAAGAATCCTCCAATCTCCTCCTGAAAGAGATCCCCAAAGGAAAACTCCTAGGAATATTGTAGCCAAATTCCAGAGTTCCCAGGTCAAGGAGAAAATATTACAAGCAGCCAGAAAGAAACAATTCAAGTATTGTGGAAACACAATCAGGATAACACAAGATTTAGCAGCTTCTACATTAAGGGACTGCAGGGCATGGAATATAATATTCCGGAGGGCAAAGGAGATAGGATTACAACCAAGAATCACCTACCCAGCAAAACTGAGTATAATTCTTCAGGGGAAAAAATGGTCATTCAGTGAAATAGAGGACTTCCAAGCATTCTTGATGAAAAGACCAGAGCTGAATAGAAAATTTGACTATCAAATACAATACTCAAGTGGAACATGAAGAGGTGAACAGGAAAGAGAAATCATAAGAGACTTATTAAGGTTGAACTGTTTACATTCCTGCATGTAAAGATGATATTTGTAACTCATGAGACCTTTGTCAGTATTAGGGTAATTGGAGGGAAAAAATTATATGTATGTAGATAGATAGATAGATAGATAGATAGATAGATAGATAGATAGATAGATAGATAGATATAGATATAGATAGATAGATAAATACATAGATAGATAGAGGACATAGGGTGAGTTGAAGATGAAGGAGTCATATCTGGAGAATAAAATTAAGGGGTGAGAGGGGATTATACTAGGAGAAGGAGAAAGGGAGAGGTAGAATGGGGTAAATTATCTCACAAGAAAACAGAAAAGACTCTTACAGTGGAGGGGAAACAGGGGAAGGTGAGAGGGAATGAGTGAATCTTATTCTCAAAGGATTTGACTTAAGGAGGGAATAACATACACACTCAATTGGCTATGGAAATCTGTCTTACCCTACAGGAAAACAAAAGGGGAAGGGGACAAGCGAGTAGGGGGATGATAGAGAGGAGGGCAGATGGGGAAAGTGGATAATCAGAAGCAAATACTTCTGAGAAGGACAGAGTCAAAAGAAAGAATAGAATAAATGGGGGGGAGCAGGATAGGATTAAGGGAAATAGAGTTAGTTTTTCACAGCATGTCTACTATGGAAGTGTTTTGCATAACCGCATATGTATAACCTGTATTGAGTTGCTTACCTTTTCAATGAGGGTGGGTGGGGAGGGAGGAAGGGAGAAAATTTGGAACCCAAAGTTCTAAAAACACATGTTTTAAAAAAATGTTTTCACATGCAACTGGAAAATAAAAAATACTGGAAATGGGGTACAGGAATCTATCCTGCCCAACAGGAAAATAGAAGGGGAAGGGGATAAGAGAAGGGGGGATAGATAGCAAGGAAAGCAGACTAGGGGAAGGGTTATTCAGAATGCATATCATCTTGGGGTGGGGAGAGAGCCGAGATGGGGTGAAAATTTGGAACTCAAAATCTTGTGGAAGTAAATATTGAAAACTAAAAATAAATAAATTTATTGATGAAAAAAAAAGAGAATTTCCCTTTCCCTTCTCCTGATTATCAAATCTCCTTAAATCTTTTGTCCCATAGGCCCTTTCTGGACCTTAATGATCCTCTTTATTCATTGTAGAAGGCAAACTAGACTTTGAAGCAGAAATCCTTGTCTTGAGTTCTACATATGGCACACACTTGTCATAATGTGAGACCTTGGGCAAGAGGGAAAGTGGGAAAAACAGATGTGAGACAGATGTGAGACATAAAGTTAATCAAGTGGAATCAAGGTATGAAAGAAAGGAAGAAGTCAAAGATTACACAGAATTGTAGATTCCAAAAACTATGGGAAGAAATTAGGGGCCCTCTCTCTCAATATGAAGCCATGTATGAATGGGCTCTACAATATTCCCAAACTTCCAAACAAAGCCCTCTAAGTAATGGGTAATTCAATGCTTTCTGAGTTATCTAATTGAGCTTCTGGAAAGCTCTAATTTCTGTATTCTGTATTATTTTAAATGGAATTTCTCTTTCTTTTTGTTGGGTTTTGTTGGTAATATACAAAAATGTTGATAACACATGTGGATTTATTTTATATATCACAAATGTAATTTTTATAAAGTTTTTCATTATTTATTTAGATAGTTGGATTTGTGATCTCATCAGTGAGGTTATTCCTCCCTCCAGTGGTGGAAATCATAATCAGACTTGCCTTATTATCCTAAAAGCTCTTTTCATACCCTTCTCCAAATCCTCCACAGAAGTTCAGGCAATGTATTAGAGTCATTCCTCTAGATTCTTGACATTATGTGAATAATAAAGCAAAATACTGATATTGGTTATCCCTTCCTCTCACCACATTACAAACCAATCCTTTTTTTTCTTGATATATGTATGTATATATATACATATACATATGTAGATAGACAGATACAGAGAGATGCATGGATACATTTATATCTATCTATCCATACACACACACACACACACACACACACACATATGTAATGATATCTTGTTGGGTTTGTAGATACGGGTCCTTTTCCTCTTTCTTTGATTTCTTTGAGGTATAGACTTAGTAGTAGGATCTAGATTAAACAGAATACACAATTTAATAGTTTGGGGGCATAGATAAATCACTTTCCAGAATGACTAGGAAGGCCAGTTCACAGCTACACCAACAGTATATTAATTACTTGTTTTCCCAAGGCTTCCCCTACATTAATCATTTTCCTTTTTTGTAAACTTTGTCAATATGATGTGTGTGAGGTAGAACCTCAGAGTTGTATTAATTGTTAGTGATTTAAAGCATTTTAATACAGCTATTGATACCTTGGATTTCTCCCTCTGAAAAATGACTCTTCATATCCTTCAACCATTTTTCAATCAGAAATTTTACTATATTCTTATAAATTTGAATCAGTTCTCTACATAGTTTATAAATGGGACTTTCATGAGAGATTTGCTACAAAAAATGTTTTACCAATTACCAAAGTCTCTCTTAATTTTGACTGTATTAGCAACTAGGTGATGCAGTGGATAGAGCACTGACTCTGGATTCAGAAAGACCTGAGTTCAAATCCAGCCTCAGACACATAACACTTACTAGCTGTGTGACCCTGGGCAAGTCACTTAACCCCATTACTTAACCCCCCAAAAAAATGCTTGGCAAGCGGCAGCTAGATGGCACAATGGATAGAGCACCAGCCCTGGAGTCAAGAGGACCTGAGTAAAATTGAGTCTCAGACACATGATACTCACTAGCTATGTGACCCTGGGCAAGTTGTTTAACCCTAACTGCCTCACAAAAAAAATTTTTTGGCTGTATTAGTTTTGTTTATACAAAAACTTTTTTAATTTATATAATCATAATTGGCTATTTTGCCTTCTATGATCCTCCATCACTTATTTGATCATGAACCCTTCTCCTATCCATAGATCTGAAAGGTAATTTATTTCTTCTTCCTCTGCTTTGTTTATGATGTCACATTTTGTCTGTGTCATTTATCCATTTGGAGCTTATACTGGTATAGTATAATATGTTGATCTATACCTAATTTCTGCCAAACTACTTTCTAGTTTTCTAGTTTACCTGATAGATTTTTGTCCCAGTAGCTAGGATCTTTGAGTTCATCAAAGACTGTTGTTGTTGTTGTTTTTATAAACCCTTGACAGTAGCAAAGACTATTTATCAAATACTAGAGTATTATACTCATGTGCTGCTGTATATTTTATATCTAATTTGTTCTACTGATAAATCCTCTATTTCTTAGTTGGTACCTAATTGTTTTGGTGATTATTGCTATGTAGTATGAGGTTGAGATCTAGTACTACTAGGCTCCCTTCCTTCTCAGGTATTTAATTAATTCCATTGAGATTCTGGGGTGGGGGGGGTCTTCCAAGTGAATTTTGTTATTATTTTTTCTAGCTCTACAAAATAATCTTTTAATAAATTTATTGATATGGCACCAAATAAATTAATTAATTTAGACAGGATTGTCATCTTGATTAAATTGGCTTGGTCAACCTTTGAGCAACTGATATTTCTCTAAATATTTAGATTTGTCTTTATCTGTGTAAAAGGTATTTTGTAGTTGTGTTTATATAGTTTCTTGTGTATGTATCTTGAAAGGTATATTCCCATCTTTTGTACTTTCTGTAGTTATTTTAAAAGAAATTTCTCTATCTCTTTCTGCTATGTTTTGTTGATAACAGACAAAAATGGTGATGATTTATATGATTTTATTTTATAAACTGTGCTAAAATCATTCATTGTTTCATCTACTGTTTTGGTTGACTTTTTAGTGTTCTGTAAGTGAACTGTCATATCATTTGCAAACAGTGACAGTTTTGTTTCTGATTCATCTGTGCTTATTCCCTCTGTTCTTTTCCTTGCTTTATTGCTGTAGCAAGCAATTATAAGATTATGTTGACTAATAAAGGTGAAAAATGTTGTTTTACCCCTCTTCTTATTGGTAAGGCCTCTAGGTTATCACCATTTCATATATTGCTGGCTATTGGTTTTAGATAGATACTGCATATAATATTAAGAAAGATACATTTATCCTTATGCTTCATAATGCTTTAAATAGGAATGGGTATTAATCTTGTCAAAAGCTCTTAATGCATCTATAATATTTAATATTATTTTGTTGGTCTTGCTATCAATATTGTCAATTAGATTTATAATTTTCCTAATATCAAACTAACCCTGCATTTCTGGCATAAATCCATCCTGATCAGAGTGAATACATAATGTTTATGATGTGTTGCTACAGTTTCATTTTTAATATTTTATTTTAAATGTTTATATCAGTAGTCATTAATAATATTATCCATAGTTTATTTTTTCTGTTTTGACCCTCCATGGTTTAGGTATCAAGACCATATTTATATCATAGAAGAAATTTGATAGGATGCTCTTCATTTTTTCCAAACATTGAAATTAAATGTTTGTTAGAATTTGTTTTAAATCCATCTAATCCTGGGATTTTTTGAGAGTTCATTTGTGGTTTGTTTGATTTCTTTTTCTAAGCATGTGTTATTTAAGTTCTCTATTTCTTGTTCTGCTAGTCTGGCCTTCTTATGTTTTTAATAAATATTCATCTATTTCATTTAGGTTTTCATTTTTATTAACATATAATTTGGCAAAAAGTTCATAAATAGCAATAATTTTATGCCTCTTTCATTGGTTATAAATTCTTTTTACATTTTTATACTAATATTAACATTTTACATTTTTATATTAATAATTTGATTTTCTTCTTATACTCAAGTTAGTCAATCATTTATCTATTTTTTAAATCTACTTTTATTAACTTGATCACTTTATTTGCTTTCAATTTTTGTTAATCTCTTCTTTGATTTTTGAATTTTTGATTTTGGTATTTAATTGGGCATTGTTAATTTGTTGTCTTTTTAAAGTTGGTTTGTGGGTTTTTTGAATGCTCAATTCATTGATTTACTCTTTCACAATTTTATTGAATAATGTGCTTAAAGATATACATTTTCCCCTAATAACTGTGTTAGCTTTGTACCAAAATATTTGGTATATTATCTCAATGCTGTAATTATATTTCATGGAATTATTGATGCTTTCATGATTTGTTCTTTGACATACCCATTCCTTAGGATTATTTAATCTCCAATTGATTTTAATCATTTCATGAGCAGTTCTTTATTGAATATAATTTTTATTCCATTAAAGTCCATAAAAGATGTGCTTGATATTTCTGGTTCTCTGCATCTGTCTGTGTGGTTTTTATTTTTAACATATTTTTAATTTTTGTGAAGGTGTCATTCACAGCTGAGAAACATATATACCCCTTTCTAGTCCAATTACATAATCTCCAAAGGTCTGTCTTATTTACTAACATTTCTAAAATTCTATGTAGGTCCTTTATTTCTTTTTCTTGTTCTTTGTTGTTGTGGTGGTTTTTATTTAGGTGTATTTAGCTCTGGAAAGGATAAAATAATGTCCCCACTATTATTTTTATTGTATATTTCTCCCTGTCATTTAACTTTTCCTTTAAGTGTTTAGATGCCAAGCTATTTGGTGTACATTCATATTAATTCATTGAAACTTTCAGCAAAATGTAGTTTCCCTGTTTAATCTCCTTTAATTGTCTATTTTTGCTACTGCTTTGGGACTGTGGTTGCAATTCCTATTTTTTTTACTTCAACTGAAGCATAATAAATTTTACTCTATTTAACTACGTGAAACTTTATGCTTGAAGTGTGTTTCTCTTAAAGAACATATTGTTAGATTCTGCCTTCTAATTCATTGAGCTATACTCTCCCATTTTATGGAAAAGTTTATTCACATTTACCTATGTATGTATGTGTCTGTGTGTGTGTAGTGCAAGCAGCCAAAAAAAAAAAAAAGAGTTCAAGTATTAAGAACCACAGACCCAGAATCATATAGGACTAAATTATTATTATTCAAAATAAGAGAAAATCTGAGAATATGATGAATCCAAAAGCAAAGTATAAATGCCTATGACAAGAATAACCTACCCTGAAAACTGAATATAATACTGTAGAAGGAAAAAAGTATATTTAACAAAATAGAGGACTTAAAATATCCCTGATTAAAAAAAAAAATCAAAGATGAGTAGAAACTGTGAAATGCAAATCCAAGAGTTGAGGAAAAACCTAGAAAATTAACTGTGCAACCAGATGAGGCTAAACAATGATAAAGTGCTTATATTATAATGGGAGAAAAGAGAAAAATACCCAATCAGAATCCTAATATCTTCAAGCGACAAATAGAGTGTAAAATAAGGCAAATACAGAGTGTATATGTGGGTTTGTTCTGTTTTGTTGGTTTTAAGAAATGAAACAAAAAGAAGGGGGAAAAGAATAGAGTAGGGAAGAATTGAAGCTGGGAAGGGAATTTGCTATTTCACATAAATTGGGTACTTAAGAAAAAGCAGGCATCTAATAGCCCTACTCTTCTCAGAACCAGATAAAATAAAGCTGAACATACACACAGAGAAACAGATTTTGGCACATAAATACATTAAATTCACTGAGAAATAGTAGAAGGATACAAAAAAATTTAGTCAGGGAGGTAATATTCAGAAGCCAAATAAGCTTTAATTGAAGGATAGTTGACTATAAAGTGAAGATTAAAAAGGCAGGAAGAAGCAAAGATCAGGGTCTAGTTGTAATGAAGAGGTAAATTCAGGAAAAGATCGCTTCAAATAAAAATTACCAAAACTGGCCAGATTCCTTCTCTTCTCCATAACTTTCTTCTTGGTAAGAGAAGAGCAGGAGAAAAAAAGTAAAAAACATAAGGAGAGATAATGGAAGGAAACGCATATTTAATAATCATAACTGAATGTGAATGGTATGAACTCATCCACAAATCAGAGGAGAACAGAATGGATTAGAAAGTAGAATACAATAATATACTGCTTACAAGGAAACACACTGAAAACATAAGGGTTCACACAGTTAAGCAGAATTGTTGGGACAGAATTTATCATGTTTCAAGTTAATTTTACGAAGCAAATGTAATAATCATGATCTCAAACAAAGTAATAAAAATACATACAAGTCAAAATTATAATCAGGGACATGACAGTATGCTTAATAGTAACATGGGTGTTAAGTACCTTCAAGGATCATAACCTCTGCAGCAAGAAGAGTTGACCATCAGTTTGGGAAGGAACTAGCCCTAGCAGTCAAGAGCCAAGTTGCAGAGAGAGCATACCCCAGAAACCCAACTGAAATACCTGCACAGCAGAGACACTGTGACCAAAGAGGAGCAAATTAAGAATAGTATGAAAAGGGAAGAGATATCAGGGCCTTATAGGACCAGAGATATAAGTTACCTTGGCCATATATTCTCCCTATGTGTGAGCTTAAATTTCCGTGTACTTTTAAATTTATGCCCACTCTTCTCATTAATAGAGTGTACTTGTGAGAGATTTCCTATAATTTCCCCAGATTTGTGGGTGAATGTTTATAGAAATTGTTCCTACTATGCCATCTTTAAAAATGTTTTTGAGTTGAGTTAATTACCCACTGGCTGATTATTAAGGGTAAGCTCTCCAATGGAGCTTCATGAGCTATATTTTAGTAATACAGATCTACAAGGCACTGTTCCATTTTGAACCTGAGATAGTAGTTATCATATCACTGGGGATCCAACCTACAAATCTGTAAGTGCCAAGTTTGGGAAGTTAGCCTAGAGGTAGTGCTATACCAAGAATTTCCTTCTGGGTCTTGAAAGATTCAGAAGCCCAACATTGCAGCCTCGAAGATTCACTAACTAATTATTAATTCTTTCTGGCAATGTTTATTAAACTACTAAGTTGCAAAGCCCTGTGCTAAGTACAACAGAACATAATAGTTCTATATTTCCCATATTGTCTAGGAACTTACCAATGAAAAAGGAGGAGGAAGAAGAGGAAGAGAAGAAGCAGGAGGAAGAGGAGGAGAACAAGGAGGAGGGAGAGGAGGAGGAGGAGGAGGAGAAGAAGAAGAAGGAGAAGAAGAAGAAGAAGAAGAAGAAGA
>NW_020954589.1:5272198-5281069 GCF_900497805.2 Vombatus ursinus
ATGCACAAATTCCTGCAGTCAAAAGTGATCTTCATAATGTTTTGCTTTTTTTTTTTAAATTCAGCTCATCACTAATTTACACAGAGTCCTCCCAGGAACTGACTCAGATATGGTGACTCCTTTGCCATTTAAGCATTTCTGACTAGATAACTTAGCTTGTATTCAGGGCTTCTATTCAAATATGTGGATATTCACAAAACCAATCTTTTAACTAAGTGGAATCATATTTAGAGCACTTAAGCCCATCATATCCCAAAAATACATACTGAAGATAAATAAGACCTCAAGCAAAAATGTGGAATCCCCACCTTCTTCTTTCTGTGACCATTTTCCTATTTGCTGGAAGGTTAACTCCAAGGATCCAACGTCTTTTTTTTGTGAGGCAGTTTAGGTTAAGTGACTTGCTCAGAGTCACATAGCTAGTGAGTGTTATGTGTCTGAGGCAGGATTTGAACTCTGGTCCTCCTGACTCCAGGGCAGTGCTCTATCCACTGCACCACCTAGCTACCCCCAATGTCTTTTTTCCTGAGTGCATTGATGAGTTATGTATCTTTGTATTTACCACAAAGCCTAGAAAAGTGCTTTGCAAATATTCGATGAATGATTGTTTTCATAATTCTTTTCAAAACAGAAAGGACTGTATTAATGACTTGCACTTAACAGTTGATTTGACTTTAGTATTAATAAGCTTATAGTCAATGTATCATTTCAAATAGCATTTTCATTTGAAACCTTTAGGCTCTGATTGTGTCTTTGTTGGGTCCATTGCTAGGTCTTAGAGAGTCTCCACAGAAAAATGTAGACATGATAGTCAGTGTTAAAAGCAAAAGGCCCTTTTATTTGAGGAACTTAAGGATGGTCATATAGCTTGACTGGACACATTCAAGAGAACCTTGATGAACAGGGAAGATGAACAAGAGAACAGGGAAACCAAAGAAAGTATACTAGGGCCACCTCCATTCCCCACCACCACCACACAGCCACACACAAATAACAGTTATAACAGCTCACACCTCTAAACTAGTTCAGCCTGCCAATCCTAAACACTGGGACAGTAGAATGGAGAAGGGAAGGAAAGGAAAACAACCAGAGATATCATCTCAGAGCCTGTAGCATAATTGTCTTCAGGCCTTGAGAAGAAGCTCACAATGGCCTTTCAAGAAGCTATTCTCAAAATTTGGTGCATAGTTACACCAAGCTTTCACTGGCATTTCTAGGTCCATCTTCACTCCATGCTTCAGGATCTCTCAGGTAATTTAGATATATATTAAGAAGGAAGAGGGCCCTGCTCACATGAGTATGATTGGTTTCCACACCTGAGGCCACAAACTGGGAGATATAAATTCATTAGGAAACTGGAAGTTTCTAGTTTAGCCACTAAGTGTTATTGACAGCCATTCACTTAATCCTGCAGAGCAAAAATAAATAAATAAAAACTAGGTACTGAGGCCCATGCTCATCCTAGCAGCTTATGCGTGTGCCACTGGGCATAAATGCTGAGTAAGTTTCATACTTACAATGGTCCTCAGAGGCAATGACCTTTAACTCCTTAGCTCCTTTTCTCTCTATGGTCTAGTGCTTAATTGTCATTAAGAATATATCAAGACCACCTATCCACTCATGAACCCCACTTTCTTTTTAACCTGCCTATGTTTCAGTGAGTCCTTTTCTCATCATCTTGGCATAATGGAGTTTGGTCTTTAAAGAAGCAGACAAATATACTTAGATACTGTACAGATTTTTTTTTGTTAGCATAGAATTGAAAGGTAAAACAACAAATAGGTAACAAAAATCTCCCAAGCCTGATGTTCTCCCAGAAGGGTTACCCAGACAATGCCAAAGCTGCTTTAAGTCTAAGAATTCAAAGAAAAGCACAGTTTGAGGTTTTTTTAGTTCCCCATGGCTATACCTCTTGCAAATGGACAAAGAAGTCTTCATGCTTCCTTCAGAGTTATTCTTGAGATGATGAAGCATAAAATCTTGAGGAATTCTGGATCTCAGACCCTGATTCAGCCCACAGCATAGCACTTGGACTGGTATGAACTGAAAAACATAAAGAGAGTGCTTTCCCTGGTCTCCAATGTCTGCTCACTGTCAGGGTTCTCTTACCCTGACATTTGGTCTCAGTCCATCACAGAACAAGGTGAATGGCCTCAATTGCCTGCTACCTATGCCATAGGCAAGGACATGGCAATGGTAATCTACTGCTGCCATTATCCCAACCAACATCTTGTTATGACCTTGAACACTGTACAATCTGCTGCATGTATATCTCTCATCATTTCTTATCATAATTCCCCAGACAAAACCTTGAAGTTGCTCACAATGGGAAGAGGGGAGAGTGGAGAGGGAGGAATAAATACAGTGAGTGCTTACAGGATTCCAAATGTGGAAGGATTCCAAATGTTGAAGGATTCCCAAAAGGGGTCAAAGCAGGAGAGAATGGGTACTGGGTAGTAGGACGAGAAAATAGAGGAGTCAATTAATTGAATAAGAAAAGACTAGGTCCTCCTACCCACCCCACCCACAAAAATGTTTTTTCTGGACTATAACACACCAATAAAATAAAAACTCAAGCCACATAAGTAAATGGGGTAACATATATGCAGAGTTAGAACTTTATTTCCCTCAAGAAACAAAATGCCATTCAGGAGGTTAGAGACACATAAAAGTTACTCAATTTAGAGATTTCTTTCTGACAACTATATTCAGTCACCCTAAAAAGATTAAGCTAGTAATCAACCTGATAGCAAGCTCCAGAGTCTTAGACCTCTGTCAGTCCATCCATACTTCCTTTTCTATAGATGTGTTATAGTCCAGAAAAACTTCTATTGTTTTGAAGGGGAGAGATTTAGTCTTTTCCTATTTGACAGACTGTTCACCACTCCTAAGAAAAGGCAAACACAATTCCTGCAAAGCCATACAAAGGGGTTTACCCTGGCCAGGAATAATAGACATATTTTTATCATCAGACACATATAGACATGATATTCAATACATCTCAATTGCAGGGATAGAAAAATGAATCAAGATATGCAATGGCAATGAGGCTTTTGCATCATAGACATAGCAGATATATAGAGATAGATATTGATAAATACAAAATAATTTGGGGGAACTGAAAGGACAACTGAGGTGAAGGGAAAGAAAGAAGGACAGACACAATACATGGGGAGAAATGAGCTTGATGGAAAATGAGTCATGCTTGAAGAGTGGCAAGATGTTTAAGTATAACTTTGAGATGGAAAAATAAGCAAGACAATCTTAGCAGAGGAATAATGTTCCTTGGGATCTAGTAAACTTTCTTCTTCATTTTCCAAGGTGAGATTATAAAACAATGAATTTAAATTCTGTCCCCTTGAAACTCTGCCTAGTGGTCTGACAGTATAAGGTTTTCTCAGACCTATTGATTAGCAGTCATCTACTCAGAGAGTTGTCGTAGGTAGCTAGTTGGCATAGCAGATAGAGTGCCAGGCCTGAAGTCATGAAGACTCATCTTGAGTTCTAATCTGGCCTCAGACACTTACTAGCTGTGTGACCCTGGCAAGTCACTTAATCTAGTTTGTATTAGTTTTCCCATCTACAAAATGAGCTGGAGAAGGAAATGGAAGAACACTCCAGTATCTTTGTCAAGAAAACCCTAAATGAGGTCACAAAGAATTGGACACAACTGAAACAACTGAACAACCACAAAACAGAGAATTTCATAAATGTACAAATTTGACAAAGTTATCTTCTCTCCCACACACTCAGGGAAGATTTACTGGAGGCAGCATTCAAAGGACAGGACAGAAGTACCATTGCTCTTCATTTCAGGATGAGTTACCATATTGTTTACTGCAAAGCAGTTTCTTGAGAACCTGATGAACCTCTTTGTTCCTTAGAGTATAGATCACAGGATTAAAGATGGGGGTGACCACAGTGTAGAGCAGAGCGAAGACCTTAGAGAGAAGTTTGGAGTGAACAGCAGAGGGTGCTATATACATGACTATAAGCGTCCCATAGAAAGTGGACACCACAGCCAGGTGGGAGGAACATGTAGAGAAGGCCTTCCTTCGCCTGGCCCCTGTGGGTACTTTCAGCACAGCCACAAGGATGCGGGCATAAGAAGTCAGGATCAAACTAAATGGAATAGTAAGGCAGATCACAGAGAGGATGAATGTTGTTGCTTGCAGTACCCGGGAGTCAGAGCAGGCCAGTCCCACCACAGGCTTGAAATCACAATAAAAGTGATTGATGTGGTTGGAGTCACAGAACTTCAGCTGTGCCATCAGAGTCACAATTGGGCTACCCACTGCAAACCCAGATAGCCATGCTGTAACCACCAGACCCACACAATGCTTGGATCCCATCAGGAGTGAATAATGGAGTGGGTAGCAAATGGCCAGGTATCGGTCATAGGCCATGATAGCCAGAAGGAAGCATTCAGTTGTGACCAGTGAGCCAAAAATAAAGAATTGGAGCAAGCAACCAGCCAAGGAGATGGCCTCCTTCCTCAAGAAACTTGCTAGCATCTTAGGCACTACTGTGGAAGTGTAGAGTATCTCTAGGAAAGAGAGATTGGCCAAGAAGAAATACATGGGTGTGTGGAGCCCTGGGGAGCTGACCACAGCCACTATAATCAGCATGTTCCCCAGAATGGTGCTTAAATAGACAATGGTCGAAAAAATAAAGAAGAGGAAGTACTGGTCAGGGAGCTCAGAGAAACCAAGGAGGACAAACTCTGTAATGATAGATTGATTCCCAGTGAAAGTGGTTTCCATCAAGGCAATTCAAGCTGCTTTCAATTAATGAGCACAGAGAAGAGACTTCAAGGCATCTCAGAATCTCCTGAAGAGTCTGGGTCTGAAGTTAGTGGGTTAGGAAAATAAAAAAATGGGTAGATCTTTAGGAAACTTTATGCGTATACATCTCATTTCTCTAAATTTCCAATAAACATTTCTAATTGGCTAGCTTAAATTCAGCAGGGCCAAAATTTGACTCAACATTCATTAGAATATAAGCAAGGACAAGGACCTTTTATGAGTTTCATCTTCATAACCTAGCATCTAGCACATTGCTTTACACATAGTAGGTATTTGATAATGCTTGTTGGATTGGATTGGATCATCTTCTCCACAAAATAAGATTCCCTTCCCAACTAGCCTATCTCTATGAACAGCACCATTATTCTTCCAGTCACCAAAACTCAAAATAATAGAATCAACTTTGGCTTTTCTTTTCACTTCATCTCCTAAATGCGATGAGTGAGTCACCCAATCCTATCAATTCATCCTTTGCAATATTTCTCATAGTCCTTACTTTCCGATGGATGGAAGACTGGACCTGAAGTCAAGATGACCTGAGTTCAAATTTAGCCTCAAACACTCACTAGGTGGTGTATCCCTCAGCATGGTCACTTAACATCTGTCTGCCTCTGTTTCTTCTTCTCTAAAGTGGAAATAATAATAGCTCCTACCTCCCAGGGTTGGTGTGAGAATAAAATGAGATATTTGTAAAGCATTTTGCAAACCTTAAAGTACTATATAAATGCTAGTCATCATCATCATCATCATGATTATTATTATTATTCCCAATGCTCTTAAGTCTAGGCCCTAAGATCCATACCTAGGTTATTGCAGTAGTTCCCAAATCATCTCCTTCATTCACTTTCAGGCTAATTTTCCTTAAATATCACTTTGAGTATGTCATTCCCTTGCTAATTCATTTTAAATGACTCAAAATTGCCTACAATTTTACATCAAGTAGAAACCCTCTTGTTGGAGATAATGAAGATGGGGTTCATTCAATGAGGCAAGGCAATGACTAAATGATACCATTATAGCCTCCTCCCAAAATCTCAGATTTTCTGAAAAGTTATTCCCCATATTACTGCATCCCACCTTCTTTGCTAGGTTACCCTGCAGTCTCTTTTATTGTATTCAGTGAGTCTAATCCTAGGTCCTTAACAATACATCAAAAATGTAGGTTCTAAACAAAGCCAATGCAACCAAGATTAGAAGGAAATCAGAAAGCTGGGAAACAATTTTTACAGTCAGTGTCTCTGATAAAGACCTCATTTCTAAAATAACGTTAAAAACTGAGTCAAATTTATAAGAATATAACTCATTCCTCAATTGATAAATGGTCAAAGGATGTGAATAGGCAATTTTCAGATGAAAAAATTGAAGCTATCTATAGTCATGTGAAAAAAAAACACTCTAAAACACCATTGAATAGAAAAATGCAAATTAAAGCAACTCTGAGGTACCACCTCACACCTATCAGATTGGCTAATACGACAAAATAGGAAAAAGATAAATGTTGGAGAAGACATGGGAAAATTGGAACATTAATGTATCGGTGGCATTATAAACTGAACCAACCATTCTGGAGAATAATTTGGAACTATATCCAAAGAGCTATAAAACTTTGCATACCCTTTGATCCAGTAATACCACTACTAGATCTGTATCCCAAAGAGATCATAAAAAATGGGAAAGGACTCACATGTACAAAAATATTTATAGCAGCTCTTTTTTGTGGTGGCCAAGAATTGGAAATTGAGGGGATGCCCATCAATTGGGGAATGGCTGAACAGATTGTGGTAATGGATGTATGTATGTATGTATGCGTGTAAGGATGAATGCAATGGAATACTATTATGCTATAAGAAATGATGAGCAGGACAATTTCCAAAAAACCTAGAAAGACTTAAATGAACTGGTGCTGAGTGAAGTGACCAGAACCAGGAGAACATTGTACACAGTAACAGCAACATTGTGTGTCCAACTTTGATAGACTTAGCTCTTCTCAGCAATACAATGATCTAAGACAATTCCAAAAGACCATGATGGAAAATGCTATCCACATCCAGAGAAAGAACTATGGAGTCTGAATGCAGATCAAAACATACTATTTTCTTCTTTCTTTTTTTCTTTCTTGGGGTTTTCCCCTTTTGTTCTGATTCTTCTTTCACAACATGACGACTGTGGGAAAATGTTTCATATGATTGTTAGCCTATATCAGATTGCTTGCTGTCTTGGGAGGGTGGTGGAGAAAAAAATGGAATTCAAAATCTTATAAAAGTGAATGTTGAAAACTATCTTTACATGTAATTGGAAAAAATAAAATACCATTAAATGGAAGGAGATGTAGGTGCTTTCCATCTTTAAAGAAATCCCTATGAGACATATTTTCTTTCTTTCTTTTCTTTTTCAAGACCTTTAGTGATGGAGAACTCACTTGTTTGGAAGGCAGCCCTTTGCATTGTTAGATGGCTCTAATTGTTAGGAAGTATGACATGTTTAGTCAAAATGTGTCTGAGTCCCTATAACTTTCATCCATTAATCATAGTTATGCCCTCTGGAAACACAGAAAAATATCCAATCCCTCTTCCACCTGACAGCTTCTCAAATATTTGAAGGTAATTATTATGGACCCCTCCTCTAAAGTCTTCTCCATGCTAAACATTCCCAATTCATTTTAACTGACCTCTATGTAACCTGGTTTCAAGGCACTTCACCCTGCCAGGGACATGTACCAGTTTTTAATTTTCTTGAATCATCACTCCCATAACTGGACATGATACTGCATTTGAGTACTAATCATACTGAAGAAAACTGGACTATAATTGTAGACACTATGCTACTCCTAATGTAGCCTAAGATTGCATTCACTTTTTTGGCTTTCATGTTATTCTTTTGACTTTTACTACCCTTTCTCTTTCTCTTAGGTAATTTCACATTTCCCCTCCATCAGAGGTTGTCATTCTCCCCCACAATTTATGGATAAGTTCCAAGAAATGAGTTGCTAAATATCAAAAAAAAACTATTTGGTGGTGACAGCAAAATCTCTTCTTCCCCACAGTCAGTAATATGTGTAATCGTAATAGAGAGTCACCTATAATATGCAATTTGCCAAACATCATATAAGTTTCCCTCATCAAAAATACCTCCCATGTAAATTACAACATTAATGACTCATTACATTGTGTATAGCATTGCCTTCTTCATAAGGGTCAAGTAAAAAAATTCTAGAATTGATAACACATTGACCCTAATTGACCCTAACTAGAACATGGAAAGTGCTTTTCAAAGCACTTTACAGATATTACCACATTGAATATTTACAACACCCTTTAAGGCAGGTACTATTAGTATCCTCATTTTGAGAAGGAAACTGGGGTTTATAAAGGTTAAATGACTCATCCATGATCCCACAGCTAATAAATGTCTTAGGTAGGATTTGTACTCAGGTGTTCATATCTTCAAGTTCAACACGCTATCCAGTGTACCACTTTTACAGCTCAATGTGAATAAACTTCTCAAAGTCTGTTCCATGACAGGAACAAGTGAGTAACCATAAGAACATTGGATTCTGGGAATCAAAAGAAATTGGGGAGGGATGAGAAGAGAAACACTGAACAGGTATAAAGGGTGTTATTAGTGAACATATAGACAAACAAGGAGAATAGGGTGGAAAGAGTGGTTGACACTTAAACTTCATTCTCATCTGAACTGGTTAAATGAATACACACACATATGTATGTATTCTATGTATATATATATATACATATAGAAACACTCAGCAGTGAAGTAGGAGAAAAAAGGAAGAAGGAAGGGAGGATTAGAGGGATGATAGATTAAGGGAAGAGCAGCTAGGTGGCATAGTGGATAGAGTGCCAGGCCTGGGCTCACGAAGACTCATCTTCCTCAGTTCAAATCCACTATCATTTGCATAACAGGTGTCTATCTGTGATTGCTTTCCTGGATATTCCTTACACTAATTATATAACAAGTACAGTGCTAGTAGTGGTGTTGGTGGTGGTGGTGATGGTGGTGGTGGTAGTAGTAGTAGTAGTAGTAGTAGTGGTAGTAGTAGTAGTAGTAG
>NW_020954589.1:5281103-5284122 GCF_900497805.2 Vombatus ursinus
TTAGTCCAAAATTGAAATGGACTGCCTCCAGGGATAATAACACATTCCTTATGGAAACCTTAAAAGGTAGGTAACACAAGTATTATCATTCCCATTTTGTAGTTAAGGAACTATATGTCACTTTATCAAAGTGACATGTAAATAGCAGAGCCCCAAATTCCAATTCGAGTTGTCTGACTCCCAATCTAGTGTTCTACTCCAGAAAGCCTTCGAGGTAATAGTATGCTTTGTCCTTCCTGGAAGAGGCCAGGTAGGAACATTCATAGGAATATTGAGAGGATATTCTTATATCAGGTAGAAGGATGGACCAGATATTCACATTCATAATGTACCAAAGTAGGAAGGGACCTGCTTTGGAACTCCATGGATGTGAAAGTCATACAAGTGGGGCAACTAGAGGAGGAAAGGACAATGAGATGGCAGAGATGGACCATTTCTATTCAAAAAGAAAATCAGGAAGGAAAATATGCACATAGGGGTTTCTTTAAAAGTGGAGAAGACCCAAAGCCCTTGACAAACAGGTAAAAAAGACAAGTACTCGACTCACTCAATACAACAAAAGATGGCAAGATAACAAGAACCTAGGTAGGAGCCACCAGAGGCCCCTGGGAAATATTCTTCAGTGCATCTCATGAAATGAACAAATAGCTAAATAGTCTTAAAATAGGGACAGCTAGATGGCACAGTGGATACAGCACCGGCCCTGGATTCAGGAGGACCTGAGTTCAAATCCAGCCTTAGACACATAACATTTACTAGTTGTGTGACCCTGGGCAAGGTACTTAACCCCATTGCCTAGCCAAAAAAAATTAGCACAAAAAATACATACAAATATATCTTTGTATTTCATTCAGGCCAATGCTTTCCTGTTTGGTGATTTATCTTAGTGATCAAAGGTCCCATCCCCTGCTGGCTGATCAAAGTCACAGCTTGCACTCCTTCATTTTTCACATTCACTTAGAGCAGGAGTTCTTAACCTGGGGTCCATGAATAGATTTCAGGGGGTCCATGAATTTTTTTAATATCTTGAAACTGTTTTAATATAATTAATTTCCTTTGTAATCCTATGTGTTGTATTTTATGCATTTAAATTGTTGTTCTGAGAAGTGATCCATGAGACAAAAAAGATTAAAAACCTCTGACTTAGAGAGTGCAATAAAATCTGTGCAAAAGCAACTCAATACACATGGGCCAGTAGAAAAGAACCAATGAACAACATAATTTAATTTCTTAAACTATTAATGTCTCCTTACCCTTTTTTAGACCTATTTCCCCATGCTGCATGTCTATGGCAAGATAGGGGTAGTTGAAGGATGGGGCAATTACAAAAGAGTGTAAGAGGGAGCAATTAGGCATTAATTCTGGAAAGAGTCTAGAGTAGGACTGTGGCAGATTTTCAATACCAGGATATAGAGTGTGTATTTTACCCTGAAAGCAACAGAGAGCAAGCCAATAAAAATTCTTGAACAGGGAAGTGACATAAGAGCTGTGTTCTAGGAAGATTATTTTGGTACCTGTGTAGAGGATGGATTAGAGAGGGGAAAGACCAGAAATAGGAGGATTGATTAAGATACTGTTATAGTAGTCTAGGCAAGAGGTTGAAAATGCATGACATGGAGAAATGCCAAAAATACATGATATAAAACAGATACTGGAGAACAAGTTTCAGCACTGGATTTAGTCATAAAATCTGGGTTCAAAGTCCAGCTATACCATTTAGGAGCTATATGATTTTGTACAAGTTAGCCAACTTCAGATTTTCCATTTGATAAATAGAGATAATAGAAATTTGTGCCCTGCCTAACTCAGAGTTCTTGTGAGAGTTCAATAAAATAATTTGCACAAAGCACTATAAAGGGCTAAGTTATTATTATCCTATTTGCTAAAATCTTCCATATAAACCCCTTTGTGGGAAAGCTTACAAAATGTGACAAAAGTAGGTAATTTGAGTTGTTTTTTTCTTTTAACCAAAATGTCTACTATGACCTACTTCCGGGAATTTTTCATGCTTATCATCAAAAGCCCCAAACTACAAAAAGGCTCCCAACCCTATACATCTGTAGGGAAAGTAGATATTTGGGTAGATGACTAAAAAAAAGTCCTATTTTAATGAAGAACAATAGTGAAAGTAGCAACAAAAAACAATAATACCTATACTATGCCTTCAGAATAGCAGTAAAGAAGAACCCATCTAAAGAACTTACAACATGTTTAATTGGGCAACATATAGAACCTGGGGAATCTTTTAAAAGGGAGAAACTTACCTCTCCAATGAAATTCATTCTTATCTAGAGGCAGAGTGATTTAAAAGATGGTCTTTCAAATTCCCTGTCCAAAGCATCACTCAAGAAATCTGTAATTTCAAGCATAAAGGGAATGATACATGAATGGGGAACTTACCTCAAATAACTTTCCATTCACCTAACACAGAGACTATGAAGAGAAAATAACACTCTTGGGAGAACAACCAAAAAAATTGAGAACCTTTGGCTTCAGGTTCCATTTCCATAAGTATATCCTGAAAGGACACACAGTTGCCAAAATGTTGGTGCTTTGCTATCACATGAGTAGGACCTGTACTCAAAGAAAATAACCCTACTTTCTTCCAGTCTTATCCCTTCATCTTCCATCTCCTATTCAAGCATCAGACATGATGATAATGAGCTGTGAATGTCTCCCAATCCACTGTGTCCCTTTATCTTGTCTCTCTTTTTACAACAAGAAGGACTTTCCACTTAGGCTGCCAATTGCTAAGAGGGCAGATGGGCCTCTGAGGAACTAATTACAAACTCACTAGGTACTGATCATAATTGAATGAGGGCCCCACATACAGGGGCCCCTTAAGGTTCCTATCTTTTTCCAGGAGATATACTGGAGCTCTAGGCTGGACTACAGAGAAAGCAAGAACCAACAGAACTTTCCCTGAGCTTTCTTCTCCATTCCTACAAGACCCAATCCTCTCTTTTCCACCATTCACCCAAGCTTAAGTTATGGAGTGTTTTTTGCACTCTCTCTCTCT
>NW_020954589.1:5284171-5311371 GCF_900497805.2 Vombatus ursinus
ACACAGACTTAGAATGTAAGTTAATTGTAACTTGTTTCCTACTTTATACTGTATACTAAGCATTTAGGACAGTGGCTGGAGCATAGTAGGTGTTTAAAAAATACTTTTTGATTGATTGGTTGACTTTCCTAACACCCCAAAGTAGTTCAAGTAGAAATCTGGGACCTCAAACAAGCACATCAGCAAGAATCTCCTTGACCCTTGAGGTAAAATAAGCAGCTCATCAGAACCACTGGAACGCAGGGGCTGTTTAGATGGAATTTACGCCTTTGGGGAGAAAGGGAAAGGAGGTAGCTGGCATATTGCCTACAGAATAAACTCAAAATTGATGATTATTATGATCATCATCATTGCCAAAATGTTGTTAGTAATAATAGCTCACATGCAGCAGTTTATGCTTTTCTGTTTATGGTTTGCTGAATGAATGAATGAAGCATTTATTAAATGCTTACTGTGTGCCAAGCACTGTGCTAAATGCTTGGAATACTAATAGAAAAAGTGAGATAGCTCCTGCTCTCAAGGAAGTCATAAGTCATACTCTAATAAGGAGAAACAACCTATCTAAAAGACTTTAGCTACACAGCAGATAGAAAGGTCCAGAAATCTCAAGGGTGATGCAGATGCCAGGGCCCAGAGACCCTCAGTATATAGCAGGAGGTCCAAATGGAAGTAGTGGTCAGGAGTAGGATCAAGGCATACGGTAAAGCCCACAGAACTTAGGACACAGTGATAAGAGGGGTGATATTCCAGCTCACCTGAAGAATTATAGACTGTGTGACCCTGGGCAAGTCACTTAACCCCAACAGCCTTGCAAAAAAAAACAAGCAAACAAACAAACAAAAAAGAATTATAGGGGTCTGAGTCCCTAGGTCAGGAGAAGGGAGAGAAGAAAGGCAGAAAGGGATCAATGTTCCTCTTCCCACTCAACTGATTTCAGAGTTCCAAACCCAGGTTTTCCTGATTCCAAGACTGATCACTCTCCATGCTGCCTCTCATCCCAATTTGACAGAAGAGGAAACTGAACTGACCATGTTCATGTTGCTGCTTAGTGGCAGAATTGAGACTCAAACCAAATTGTCTGACTCCACTGGCACTGCACCAAACAGGACCTGGATGGAAGAAGTAGAGGGAATAAGCCTCAGAGGAGAGGATGCTGAATTATGGTGATGGAGAGAAAGTCTAGAAGTAGCAGTGAGGTATAAGGGGGTAGACCTACACCTCATCATTGCAGTAAGTACATGGGAGAAGATTCATCCAGCAATAGAAAGGTGACTAGAGATACAATGACCTATGTAGTAAGTCAGTTTCCCTAAGTACAAGAAGATGGAAGGAGTATGAGAGGAAAAAGTCTACGATGAAGGGAAATATTTTAGCAACAGAGGAGGGGCATGGGAAGGAGAAAACAGGATAGGGACTCTGAAGAGGTAGGGCTAAGGTGAATGAGGATAAAAGGGTAAAGAGGAAGGATGTTTTCACTAGGCAGCCTGCAACTCTGAATTATAGTGCCTATACCAGAATATTCCATTCTCCACCCTTCTAAAACCCCACAAGAAGTAATAGGCATTGGTTCTTCTTAGAAACATGATTCAAAAAGAAAAAGGATGGAGTTTGCTGGTCATGAAATAATCAATTTACTCACCAGTCTGAATAAGTAACAGTACAAATAGTTCCACTGGAGGCTCTGGCTTTGTGATAGAGGAAGCCTCAGACAATGTTGATTTTCTCACTTTTCTCAGGCTTTGGTTTGAGACTCAGCTTAGGTAGTGACAGGGCTGGTGTCTGACATGGAGGACTGAAGCATTGATTTTCTTTCCCTTTACAATCAGCAATGGTACATTCAGGGACTAGAACTGAAGCATTGTTGATTTTCTCACCCTCCCAGGTTTTGGTTCTGAATTCTTTCTGGTCAACAAAACTATAACCAGTGTCAGCACCTCCATGGTTATGGAGTAGTGAGGAATTGCTGGTTTGTTTTTTCACTCTTCCTAGTAAGTAATTGCACCTCTGATGAAAACCCTAACTCTGTGGTAATAGAAAGATGTTATTCCATACTAGTTCTAGTATGTATGTGTCCACCTAGCTATCCAAAACAAATAGAATAAGAAACCATCCCTATTGGCCAAAGGATCCTTTTTCCCATGAATATTATGGAGTTAGTACGGGATAAGCAACTCAGGTGTGGATGTAGCACAGAGAATAATCACCACGACACCAAATAGGTATATGCTGCTGTCCATATGTGCACTTCTTCCTTCAGTAATATGATAATAGAAATAGGCAATAAAGTCAGGACAGGTCACTTAATCCCAACCTCTAGTTCAAAA
Organism: Vombatus ursinus; assembly: GCF_900497805.2. Classification (NCBI taxonomy): domain Eukaryota; kingdom Metazoa; phylum Chordata; class Mammalia; order Diprotodontia; family Vombatidae; genus Vombatus; species Vombatus ursinus. Next base: position 5,286,496 of record NW_020954589.1, read on the forward strand.
GATGCAGTCAACTGTGCAACATAAGAAAGAAAGTGCAATCTTAGTCTAGGGAGGTAGAATGTTCAAGACCAGGGAATGATGAGACACATTATACTTTGCCCCAGTCAAACCAAATCTAGAGATTTATGGGTCACGTGACAAGCAAGATAGCAGATTAAACACTTTTCCCAAGCCATTTCAACCCTATAATCTCACTCCCACTGCCTCCTCAAAAAAAAAAAAAGGAATTATATACTAGATATAAAATCACTACAACTATTTCCATAGGATAGATGAAGAAGCTAGAGTGGGAATAATGAGTATCAGATGGGTTGTAGGAAATAGACACACTAGTGAATTGTTGCAGGCACTATGAATCAGTATAACAATTTTGGAAAGTAATTTGGAATTATAGAAATAAAATTATTAAAATGTCCATACCTTTTGATGCAGAGATTTCGCTAATGGGCCAATACACCAAAGAAGTCATTGACAAGAAAGAAGTCTCCACATACACCAATATTTATATTATGTACACCAATATTTATATTAGTAGTTTTTGTGGTAGCAAAGAATTGAAAACAAAGTGAATGCCATTCAGCTGGTGAATAGCTAAATAGATTGTGGTAGATGAAAGTAATGGAATATTCCTGCACTGTAAGAAATGACAAATATGACGAATACAGAGAAGTATGGAAAAACTTGCATGATCTGATGCAAAATTAAGCAAAGGGAGCCAAGAATATATTATATACAATGACTACAACAACACAAACTGAAAGAACAACCATAAAACAATTAAAAGCAAATGTTACAATATTACAAAGAAAATGCATGACCCTCAAAAAATAGCTATGAGAAGACACATCCTTACCACACACACTCTTTTTCTTTTGAAAAAGTAGGAAGTTCATGGGGTGAGAAACATTATATATGTGTGTGGGTATGTGGTTCAAAGAGGGAAGAATATGTATGTATGTATGTATACATATATATATATTATGCATATATTCAACATTTATGCGTGTGTGTATTCAATACACATACACACACATGCACACATACACACAAACTTGGGTACAGAAATCTATCTTACCCAACAGAAGATAAGAGAAAAGGGGGAGGATGACAAAAGGGAAGGAAAATTAGGGGAGGAAGTGTTCAGAAGCAAAACAGATTTTTTTAAGAGGAACAGTATAAAAAGAGAGAAGGAAGGATAAACAGAAGAAAACAGGATGTAGGGAAATACAGATAATAATCTAACTGTGAATGTGAATGGGATGAGTTCACCTATAAAACAGAATCAGAGAGCAGAACAGACTTGAAACAGAAAGAAATACAAACAGAGTTAAAATAATGAGCTGGATCAGAATCTAGTATCCTTCAGCTAAAGTAAAAGAAAAAAAATGCAAACACAACTGAAAAATGAACAACAACTACAAAAGATTAAAAGAGGGATTAAGACATTCACAGCTCAACATCTTACAATATTGTTGTTACTTTGTACACAGGACATTTTACTTTGCATCAGCTCATGCAAGTCTCTCCAGGCTTTTCTGAGAGCATCCCACTAATCATTTCCCATAGCACAATAGTATTCTATCACAATCACATACCACAACTTCTTCAACCATTCTCCAACTGATGGACATCCCCTCAATTTCCAATTTTTCCCCAGAAGGATTATACTTAGTTTTTCTGGGTAGGTGATTCTTGGTTGTAATCCTAGCTCCTTTGCCCTCTGGAATATTATATTCCAAGCCCTCTGGCTCCTGAATGTAGAAGTTGCTAAATCTTGTGTTATCCTGACTGTAGCTCCATGATACTTGAATTGTTTCTTTCTGGCTATTTGCAATATTTTCACCTTGATCTGGGAGCTCTGGAATTTGGTTATAATATTTCTGGGAGTTTTCTTTTTGAGATCTCTTTCAGGAGGTGATCTGTGGATTCTTTCAATTTCTATTTTACCCTCTGGTTCTAGAATATCAGGGCAGTTTTCCTTGATAACTTCTTGAAAGATGATGTCTAGGCTCTTGAAAATTTGACTTTCAAATACATTCAGGAAACAACTAATTCTGCTGTTACATTAACTGTTTGTTAAACTTGAATAAATGAATGAATGAATGAATGAAAAATCATTTATTTAATCCTTACTATGTGCAAAGCACTATGCTAAGCACTAGGGATACATAATACATTCCCTGTTCTCAAGGAACTCATTCCTTGTGGGAGAATGGGGGGATGTGGGGAGTGGCAACACATATGGAAAGTTTTATATGCAAGTCAAATATAAAGGTCACATAGTCCTTAAGTTGGAAAGACAAAGCAAATGATAGTACCCTTCTTCAATATCATTTCTGTTGAATCTTACCAATTTCTGATATTGGATGATTTGACAGTGCCCAGAACCATAAGGACAAGGACTGTCTTTTCTGGCTATTCAGTAGCTGTGGCTATAGCACCTGCAGGAGCAGATTGCTTCATTGCCACAGGGGTTACTTCATAAGATGATGGGCTATATGCACTGTGCTAGAAGTAATGTTATTTCCAAGGCTCATTAGTTAATGGTCCCAGGTTGTCTCCATCAGATTCTGAGGGAAGAGGGTGGTCAAAATGATAATGGTAGTTTAATTTGCCTGCCACTTGCTGTTTCTCCCTCATGGTGTCTTATGTATTAGCTAGATTGGCTTGCCTAACCTGTTGGTAATGAGATGGAAATTGGTGGGGATGGCTGGCCCCTTCTCCACAGGATATGCATCCATAAATAATGCCTATGAGGGCTGGATTGGAAGCAGGACTGGTCATCTAGGGGGACCCATTACTCTCAGGGTTCCTATGTTTACTTGCCTATTGGGGCCACAGATGGTGATCACTGGTGGTGATGACGAAGATGGACCTCATCTCCAAAATGATTTCTCTACTTAATGATGGCCACAGGGGCTGGGCTGGAAGCAGATCAGATTTAGGTGGACATTGCTTTGTGAAATCTCTTGGTATCAAGGATCCTTCCAAATGTCATGTTACAAATATGGTTTTGATCCTTAAGGCAGAGAGAGAAAAAACAGAAACAAAATTATAGGCTAATATCTCTAGTAAATATATTGATAGGAAAGGGATAAGGACAGAAACTAGAACTTGTGATTTCATTTGCCACTAGGAAATTTCATTCACAAGGAATTTCTAGAAGAGGAAATTACCTTACGAATGCAGATCGGGCACATTCTCTGCAATTTGTAGTCTTAGAGATTTACCTAAAGTACTCCAAGATTAAATGACTTGTCCAGGGTCACAGAGCCAGTATATGTCACAGATTTGTCTCCATGTCTTCCTGGCACAAGGCCAGTCTCTATCCCATGAACTATGCTGCCTTTCATTAATGTAAAAATATTAAATAAAATATAGCAAATATGTTATTGCAACATATGAAAAAGTTTATATATTATGACCAGGTTGGATTTTTGGCAGTGCAGTACTTCCTCCAGGGCTGCTTGCGCAACTCCAACTCAAACTGGCAGGTTGGCTCCTCAAAGAGTGACCTGATTACTACCAGATGTAACCAGAAGGGTTTGGGTTTCTGGTAGCATTGCTCACAAGCCCCTACCAGTGTGCTTCCCTTTGTTAGTCAGCCATACTCCATTAACTTCTTGAAAAGAGAGCTGCCAATGAAGAGTAGTAAGAATAAATAGTACAAAAACATTCCCCTTAAAAAGTCTAGAACACGTAGTTCTGCAAATAAACACAGGCCCATGGGAACAGTGGGCACAAAGTTAAAGTACAAAGGAAATGTGGAATATGTGTAGAGAGCACAAATGGCAAAAAGGTACCTCGCAACTCCTGGTTACTAGAAGTCCTTTTCTCCCTTCATAGAGCACTAATGAAGTTCCCTGTACCTGTAGCTTTCTACTTGGCTAGAGGGACCTTTCTCTTCACCACAGGTGATCACAGTCATTGAAACATTCTCTTCCCTCTCCTTGTCTCTGACTGTTTTCTAATTAATGTATTTCTATACCTTATTCTTGTTTCCATCTATTTATTCTTCATTTTACTCAATGTATTACCAATTTTCCTCACTTTACTCATGTACTTTTGCCTCAGTTCCTGATTTGTAACTTAGTGCCAAGTTCAGGATTTTCCCCCCGCCATAATCTGGGAAATAGTAACTGGGCCCAGGTCTTATTTCTGGCTCTAGTCTGGATGCTGCTTTCATACTACAAGTCTGTAAGGGGTGAGTGTGTCATGGTCCTCCCTTCTGTGTAGACCCTGCTTGGGAAGTTGCTCAGGGACAGATCTTTCTTAATTCTAGAGTCCTAGCCTGGTACCTGGGCTTAAGAAGGGATCAAAGCTGGAAGCACATCCCACTCCCTGGCCACCTCTTACTAGAAAATCTTTGACTTCAGCCCTGTCACCTACTAGGAAGTCTGGGCCTTTGGACCTCTTCCTCTGGAATATATCTAGCTTATGCACTGGCTTTGGACATTGTCACTCGGTGCAGTTCCTAACATGGAAGTCATCCAGCTTTGGCCCCTTCTTTCCCTAGTGCAATCTTGGATGGGGTTAAGACTACAATGATCTTTCTCTGATTTTTCTGAATCTTTTTTATTTATCTGGTATTCTTCTTCATAATTCCTAAATTAGTTCTTTAGGGGGAGATAGAGCTTGGTTAGAACCTTTCATATCACCATCCTTGCTGGAAGTATGACTCAGTTTTTACTCTATGCCAATCAACAAGTTTTAGTTGGGCATATAGAATGTGCTCAACAATATTTGGGGAATTGTGAGACCACCAAAAAAAGGACAAGATATCACCCCAATTTAATTGTAAGTACAACTTGTTGATGTTACTTGGCAAATATACTTAAGATTTTCAGGTCCTCCTAGATTCTAAAATGTTTAAGCACTATGACTAGAGTCCCCACAATAACACCTCATACAGAAAACATTCTGGGATGTTGCTCATGATTCTGAATGGCAATTCAAGGACCCATGGTGCCACATGGAAGGAGGTTCCTCCTTCCAGCCACAGATTACATGTCCACATCTTAGTAGAAAGTCTACATGAATTATTTTGATCCAAAACATTTCTTCTTGTTTTCAGGTGGTACATAGATAGAGTTCTGTGGCTAGAGTGAGGAAGACTTGAGTTCAAATCCAGTCTCAGACACTTACCAGCTGTGTGACCCTAGGAAATTCACTTAACCTCTGGGTGTCTCAGTTTCCTCAACTCTAAAATAGGAATGATAATAACAGCTACTTTACAAGGTTGTTGTGAGGAGCAAATGAGATAATATTTATAAAGCACTTAGTACAGTGTCTAGTAAATAATTGCTGATTGGTTATTGTCCTTAAATCTCAAAGAAGACCAAAATAACATTGCTATGTTGGGGTGAAGGTGCAGTGTGTCCAGCTGTGGCTGATCAGACCAATATGAGCTCAGAAGACTATACCACAGGTCAGACACAAATAGTTCACATGAACCTTTGGAGTGGAGATATCTTCAAATTTATGCATCTTACATTTCTTTTGAGCTATTGCAGTTCTGCTTTGCTCACAGAGCAAAGACTTCTTGGATATGGGCACACTATGCCAGGCAGTCCTGTGCCAGTGGCATATCTCAGAAAGACCGTGAGAGCATCCTTGTACTGCTTCTTCTGACTTCCATGTGAGCTCTCATCTTGTGTGAGTTCTCGTAAAATAGTCTTTTAGACAAATGTATGTTTGGCATTTAAACAACATGGTCTGTCCACAAAACAAATGCAACCAAGATTAGAAGGAAAGAAGGAAACTGGGGAAAAAATTTTGTAGTAATTTTCTCTGATAAATGCCTCATTTCTCAAATATATAGAGAACTGAGTCAAACTTTTAAGAATGTGAGTCGTTCCCCGATTGTTGTTTGTCCTTCTGGCTTGAAAAAGACCAAAATGAGAGCATGATGTCAGGGTCAATGTATACTATGTTCAGCTGTGGATGATCATAGCAATATGAACTGGGAAGGCTCTATCATGTCAGGCACAAATAGTCTATATGAACATTCAGAATGAAGGTATCTCTAAATTTGCACATCTCAAATTTCTTTTGAGCTACTTTTATTCTGCTTTGCTCATAGAGCACAGCACCTTCTTTGACGCGGGCATGCCATGTTGGATGGTTCTGTGCCATTGTCTCCAATGTCTCACAATCAATACCAAAGTTCTTCACAGAGATTTTGAGATTGTCCTTGTATTGCTTCTTCTGACCTCCATGTCAGTATCTGCCTTGTGTAAGTTCCTGGTAAAAGAGTCTTTTAGGCAAACATATGCTGGGCAGTTGAACAAAGTGGCAAGTCCATTGGAGTTGTGATCTCTGCAGGAGAATTTAAATGCTTGGAAGTTCAACTTAAGAAAGGAACCCAGTGTCCAGCCCCTTATCTTGCCAGGTGATCTTCAGAATGTTCCTAAGACAATTCAAATGGAAGCAATTCAGTTTCCTGGCATGGTGCTAGTATACTATCCAGGTTTCACAGGCATACAACAATGAGGTCAGTACAATGACTCTGTAGACCTTCAGCTTGGTAGGCAGTCTAACACCTCTTTTCTCCCATACTTTCCTTTGAAGCCTCCCAAACATGGAGGTAGCTCTGGACATGCATCTGTTGACTTCATCACCTATGTATACATTCCTGGAAAGTATACTGCCAAGGTAGGTAAACTTATCCACTGCATTCAAAATTTCTCCATTTGCTGTAACCAATGGTTCCACACATGGATGGTATGGTGCTGGCTGGTAGAGAACATCTATTTTCTTGGCATTAGTTGTAAGGTCAAAATTAGGACAAGCAGTAGAGAATCAATCCATTCTTTCTTGCATCTCAGCCTTAGAGGCTGCATTGAATACACAATCATCTGTGAACAAAAACTCATGTACCAACTCTCCCTTCACTTTACTCTTGGCTTATAGCTTTTTCAAGTTAAATAATTTACTACCAGGGTGGTAGCTGACCTTGATTCTGACTTCCATGCGAGCTCTCGCCTTGTGTGAGTTCTTGTAAAATAGTCTTTTAGACAAATGTATGTTTGGCACTTAAACAACATGGTCTGTTTCTACTTGACTAGAGGGACGTTTTGTCCTTGTTAAAGGCATTTGGCAACATCAAATAAAACATGCTAAAAATCCTGGGAGCAAGCACATAGTCCTGCTTCATCCATTGGTTACTAGGAAAGCATGATAGAATTAGCCATTATCTAGAACCTGGGGAACCATGCTATGATGAAACTAACATACCATACTGATGAACTTCTCCAGGCAACCAAATTTTGCCACAATTTCCCACAAACCCTCACAAATGACGGTGTCAAAGGTCTTCATTACATCTATGAACATTGTGTACAGACCTCTCTTCTGTTCCTGGCATTTCTCCTGGAGCTGTCGAGTGGCAAGCACCATATCAACCATGCCTTGTCCCTTTCTGAAGCCACACTGGCTCTCAGGCAGATGACCATCTTCTAGGTGAAAGATAAACATATTAAGGAAGACTCTGACAAGAATCTTGCCAGCAACAACTAAGAGAGAGACTACCACCTCATCCACCCACCCACAAGACAACCTATTTCCCTTTCCTTTATAGAGATGGACAATGAAAACATCCTTGAACTCCTGAGAGATAACCTCCTCTTGACATATAACCCAGAAAATTTCTGTCAGCTTTTATATGAGCATTGGACTCCCTGCCTTATAAATCTCAAAACAGAATCAGCACCAGGTGCTTTGCCACATGAGAAGAGCTTAATGGCATTCAAAACCTTTTCTTCAGTTAGAGGTTTGGCTGGAAAGGAATTGACTTTAAATTGAGTAAACAGTCAATGGCTTCAACATTGATTGATGATGGTCTGTTGAAAACAATATGGGAGTGTTCAGACATCTCTACAGGATCATGTCTTTATCATTAATCAATGTGGCTCCATCAGCATGCACCATAGGTGTTTGGCACGTATATAGCCTTCAGAACATCATAGAAGTTCCCTGGATTGTTACTATCAGTGTAAAACTGAATTTCATCTATCTTCTTACTAAGCCATGAAGCTGCATCTCTCTAAGTTTCACTTGCACTTTTTTTTTTTGGCAGTTAGAGTTAACTGACTTGCCCAGGGTCACATAGCTAGTAAGTGTCAAGTGTTTGGTCTGAGGCCGGATTTGAACTCAGGTCCTCCTGACTTCAGGGCTGGTGCTCTATCCACTGAGCCACCTAGCTGCCCCTACTTTACTTTTGATAGAGCTAAATGCTACCTTCTTAGAGACAAACAAACTACCCTGCTAGTAAACCCTGCAGAGTTATTGTTTTCCCATTTATCAGCTTCAGAATTCCTCCATCATTTTCAACAAACAAATCTTGGTGTTTGCCTGTGTTCTGGCCCAGATGAGTAAATGTTGTACTGTACACCAAATTTCTGAAAGATGCCCACTTTTTTTCTGCTCCACTGTTGCCAACAATGTTTTGGCTCAGCTTTCCCTCCAAGTTAACAACAAACTGTTCTCACTAAGAGAAGTGCTCTAATCTGTTGACATTAAGTCTTCTGGTAATAGCCTTGCTTTGGGGTCCCTATTTTTTTTTAATTTTTTATTTAGCATTTTATTTTTCCCCAGTTACATGTAAAAACAATTTTAACATTCATTTTTAAAACTTTAAGCTCCAAATTTTCTCCCTTCCTCCCCATTGAGAAGGTAAACAATTTGATATAGCTTATACCTGTGTAGTCATGCAAAACATATCCGTAATAGTCATGTTGTGAAAGAAAACATAGACAAAAAAAACTCAAGGAAAATGAAGAAAGAGAAAAAAAGTATGCTTCAATCTGTATTCAGATATTATGAGTTCTTTCTCTGGGGATGGACAGCATTTTTCATCATAAGCCTTTCAGAGTTATCTTGATTTATTGTATTGCTGAGTATAGTTAAGTCTTTCACAGTTGATCATCTTACAAGATTGCTGTTACTTTGTACACAGCACATTTCACTTTGCATCAGTCCATGCAAGTCTTTCCAGGTTTTTCTGAGAGCATCCTGCTCATCATTTCTTGGATAAAATAGTATTCTATCATAATCACATACAACAACTTGTTCAGCCATTTCTCGATTGATGAGCATCCCCTCAATTTCTAATTCTTTGCCCTCAGAAAAGAGTTGCCATAAATAGTTTTGTACATATAAGTCATTTTCCTTTCTGTTTTTTGTGGTGGTGATGAGAAGGTCACGAGATGCACAGGTCTTCAGTAGTAAGTGACTGTTGTTGTTGTTGTTGTTGTTGTTTCTGACTCCATTCCTTCCAAGGACTCCCTACCATGTCTGATAATCTGTGACTACTCTTGCATTAAAGTCACCCAGAATCATAAGCTTGTCCTCTTTTTGCACAGTGATGATAAGAATCTCCAGGTCTTCATAAAATTTTTCTTTGACCTCATCAGAGTTTGCTATGGTATGAGCATATGCTGTGATGACGGTGACATGGCATTTTCCTACAAGTGGCAATTACATTGTCCTGAGCCTGTTATTCATTCCTTTTGGCAGGTATACAAGCTTATTGACTAGACTAGTTTTGATTGCAAAACCTGTTCCAATTTCATGGCACTCCCAATCACTGTGGCCACTCCATAGAAAAGTTGGTCTTCATTTGTCAGCCTTGTTTCACTCAGGGCTGCTATTTGGAAGCAATACCTGATGAATTCTCTCACAACAAGAGCTGTTTGTCTTTCAGGTCTACTGGATTAGATTTCATGTAATACATAAGTCCATCAAGTGTACACATGTTCCATATACCGATGATAAGTAGAATCCTCTTCACAAAAGTTTTTGTACATTCTTTTGTGTTTCAACCACAAGGTAGGATTCCCCATCTAACCACAGGAAACAGGCCAGGGTTGGGTGAAGCAGAAAATTTTTAAGGCACCTTTTCTAGCACCTTCCTTACACCAAGAGGTGAGCAGTGTGATCCTTAAAAGACTGCTCAGACACCCAGGTGTCTGCCAAATTCCACTGCTACTTCAGTCCTGTGCAAAGATGACCCTATGGCCTTGGCCACCTATATGCAGGGTGCTACAGCTACCAGCATATCCTACCTGCTACTCTGACTCTTGCAGGTCACCACATGACTTTGAGGTAGATAAAGATAGTAAAAAATGGTATGGGTGATATCTTTTGACCTGTGTATAAATTGTATCTAACTGAGGCAGAGTTGCTCAAAGTCATCAGCCTCACTCTCTTTGCCAGAGTCCAGCGGCAAGACAAAAGTCAAGATTACTGGCAATGGCCCAGGATGCAGTGGATGACCTTGGTGGCCTTGTTGTCTAACCAAGCTCTAAGCACTCCATAGCACCTGCTTCAGTCATCTTCACAGCCACTGGAAAAAACTGTTCTCATCCACCCATTCCACCTAGGGAAGTCTTCACATGCTTGGGATAGATACCTATCTCCCCACCCCATAACTCACTGACAGGTTTGAGACTCCTCTATGGTCTTCAACCTGGTTTAGTCCATCTGCAGAAACAGTTTGTCAGGATATAGCTGCTGCACATGCTACAGCTTCTTGGAGCCACAGGGAGAGTTCGGTGATTCAGGTACCTCACACAAGAGGTATTAGTCTTCCTTGAACAGCCTATACCCCAGCACATAGGTGATTTAAGGTTTATTCCCTTCCCTTGTTATCAACTTTTTAGTAATGAGCCTCTTCACATGTAACTGGATTTGTCTTTGACCAACAATTTAATTTAATTCAATAAGCATTTGTTACACACCTACAATATGCAAAGGCATTGTACTAGGCACTAGCATAAAAAAAAAATGCATACAAAATCCATCACCAGGCCTGTATTCTGAGCCTTTCAAGGTTAACCTACCAGTGTTGATGCTTTGCTAGCACACCCTTCAGGAACCTAAGGTCAGCTGCACAGCCCAGTAATGTACCAGAGCAGGACTTAATAACTGTGATCATAGATCTTATAATAAGGCAGACAGTATCAGGAGCCAGACTAGTCCACTAAAGCCTACCTTTGTTCCCAAGGACCTGCCAGAATTATTATCCAGGCACCTACTCACCAAAAAATCTCAAGTACCCTCTCTCTGACCAAGACTATAAAGGAAAGAGTTGCACCAATATTGACCCTATTATTGAACTGAAGAGATTGACAGAAATGTGGTTTTTTTTTCAAGTTTGAGAATCAAGATGAAGATAGAAAGAAGGGGAAGGATGTTCAAGGAACACCAGTCTCTAGTGCCCTGAATTCTTCTCACAGGCTTGGAATGCCTTTCCTCTCCAGCTTCACAAGCCAAAGGCCTTGCTCATTCCAGCAGCTTCTAAAATCCTGCCTCCTCCAGGACACCTTCGTGAATTGAAGGTGAGGGTTAGAATGTATCTAAAGATACAGCTGATACATAGACATGTGCATACACACATACCCATTCACTGTCACTACCACCCTTATTATGGAAATGTTTTTTTCTTTTTTTCTCTATTCATTTATTGGTGGGTGATGTGGTACACTTAATAGTATTTTATTTTTTTCCAATTACATGTAAAGATAGTTTTCAACATTCATTTTTCTAAGATTTTGAGCTCCAAATTTTTCTCCCTCCTTTCTTTACCTCCCCCCCTCCCCAAGACAGCATGCAATCTGATGTAGGTTATACACGTACAATCATTTTAACATATTTCCATATTAGTCATGTTGTGAAAGAATGAAAACAAAAGGGAAAAATACCGAGAAAGAAAAAACAAAAATAAAAAAGGAAAATAGTATGCTTTGCTCTGCATTCAGACTCCATAGTTTTTTCTCCAGATGTGGATAGCATTTTCCATCATGAGTCTTTTGGAATTGTCTTGGATCATTGTATTGTTGAGAAGAGCTAAGCCTATCATAGTTGATCATTGTACAATGTTGCTGTTACTGTGTACAATTTTCTCCTGGTTTTGCTCACTTCATTCAGCATCAGTTCATGTAAATCTTTCCAGGTTTTTCTAAAGTCCACCTGCTCATCGTTTGTTATAGCATAATAGTATTCCATTATATTCACATACCACAACTTGTCCAGTCATTCCCCAATTGATGGGAATCCCCTCAATTTCCAATTCTTTGCCACCACAAAAAGAGCTGCTATAAATACATTTGCGCATAAGGATCCTTTTCCCTTTTTTGTGATCTCTGTGGGATCTAATACTGGTATTGTTGGATCACAGGGTAATGCACAGTTTGATAACCCTTTGGGCACAGTTTCAAATTGTTCTCTAGAATGGTTGCATCAGTTCACAACTCCACCAACAATGCATTAGTGTTCCTGTTTTCCCACATCTTCTCCAACATTTCTCATTTTCCTTTTTTGCCATATTAGCCAACTTGAGAGGTGTGAGGTGGTACCTCAGAGTTGTGTTAATTTGTATTTCTCTAATTAAAGATGATTTAGAACATTTTTCATATGATTATAGATAGATCTAATTTCTTCATCTGAAAACTGTTTGTTCATATACTTTGACCATTTTGGGGAATGATTTGTATTCTTATAAGTTTGATTTAGTTCTCCATATATTTTAGAAATGAGGCCTTTATCAGAAACACTATCTGTACAAAAAAAATGTTTCCCAACTTTCTGCTTTCCTTCTAATTTTGGTTGCACTGGTTTTGTTTGTGCAAAAACTTTTTAATTTAATGTAATCAAAAATATCAATTTAGCATTACATAATGTTCTCTATCTCTTGTTTGGTCATAAACTCTTCCCTTCTCCATAAATCTGAAGGTAAACTTTTCCTTGCTCTCCTATTTTGTTTATGGTATCAGCCTTTATGTCTAAATCATGTATCCATTTTGATCTTATCTTGGTATAGGATGTGAGATGTTGGTCTATGCCTAGTTTCTGCCATACTATTTTCCAGTTTTCCCAGAAGTTTTCATCAAATAGTGAGTTCTTATCCCAGAAGTTGGAGTTTGGGATTTATCAAACAGTGGGTTAATATAGTCATTAACTATTGTGTCTTATATATCTAACCTATTCCATTGATCCACCACTCTATTTCTTAACCAGTACCAAATAGTTGTGATGATTGCTACTTTATAATATAGCTTTAGATCTGGTATGGGTAGGCCACCTTCCTTTGCAATTTTTTGCATTGATTCCCTTGATATTCTTGACCTGTTGTTCTTCCAGATGAATTTTGGTATTATTTTAAATAATATAAAATAATTTTTAGTAGTTTGGTATGGCACTGAATAAGTAAATTAATTTAGATAGAATTGCCATTTTGACTATATTAGCTCAGCCAACCCATAAGCAAATGATATTTTTTCTAATTGTTTATATCTGACTTTATTTGCATCAAAAGTGTTTTGTAACTGTGTTTATATGGTTCCTGGGTTTGTCTTGGCAGGTAGACTCCAAAATATTTTATATTGAGTACAGTTATTTTAAATGGAATTTCTCTTTCTATCTCTTGCTGCTAGGCTTTGTTGGTAATATATAAAAATTTCAATGATTTATGTGAGTTTATTGTATATCCTGCAACTTTGCTAAAGTTGTTAATTATTTCACATAGTTTTTCAGTTGATTTGCTAGGATTCTCTAAGTATACTCTCAAATCATCTGCAAAGAGTGATAGTTTTATTTCCTCGTTACCTATTCTAATTCCTTCAATTTCTTTTTCTGCTCTTATTGCTAAAACTAACATTTCTAATGCAATATTGAATAATAGTGGTGATAATGGACATCCTCGTTTCACCACTGATCTTACTGGGAATGTTTCTAGCTTATCTCCATTACATATAATGCTTGCTGATGGATTTAGATAGATACCACTTATCATTTTAAGGAAAATTCCATTTATTCCTACACACTCTAGTGTTTTTTGACAGCAATGGGTGCTGTATTTTGTCAAAAGTTTTTTTCTGCATCTATTGAGATAATCATATGATTTCTGTTAATTTTGTTATTGACATGGTCAATTATGCTGATAGTTTTCCTGATATTGAACAAGCATTGCATCCCTGGTATAAATCCCACCTGGTCATAATGTATTATCTTCATGATAAATTCCTGTAGTCTCTTTGCTAATATTTTAATTAAAATTATTACATCAATATTCATTAGGGAAATTGGTCTATAATTTTCTTTTTCTGTTTTGGCTCTTCTCAGTTTAGGTGTCAGCACCATATTTGCATCATAAAAAGAATTTGGTAGGACTCCTTCCTTGTCTATTTTTCCAAATAGGTTACATAGTATTGAAATTAATTGTTTTTTAAATGTTTAGTAGAATTAACTTATAAATCCATCTGGCCCTGGAAATTTTTTTCTTAGGGAGTTCATTGATGGCTTGTTCAATTTCTTTTTCTAAAATGGGGGTATTTAAGTATTTTATTACCTCTTCTGTTAATCTGTGCAATTTATATTTTGGTAAATATTCATCCACTTCACTTAGATTGTCAGATTTATTGGCATAAAGTTGGGCAAAATAGCTCCTAATTATGGCTTTAATTTCCTCTTCATTTTTGCCACCACAAAAAGAGCTGCTATAAATATCTTTGTACATAGGGAGCCTTTTCATTTTTGATACTGGTAATTTGGTTTTCTTCTTTTTTTTTAATCAAATTAACCAAAAGTCTGTCTATTTTATTGGTCTTTTTTTTTCATAAAACTAGCTCTTAGTTTTATTTATTAGCTCAATAATTTTCTTTCAGTTTTATTAATCTCTCCTTTGATTTTCAGAATTTCTAATTTGGCATTTAATTGGGGATTTTTAATGTGTTCTTTTCCTCACTTTTTTAGTTGCATGCTCAATTCATTGATCTCTTCTTTTTCTACTTTATTCATGTAAGCATTTAGAGATATAAAATTTCTCCTAAGAACTGTTTTAGCTGCATCCCATAAATTTTGCTATGTTGTCTCATTATCATCATTCTCTTTGATGAAATTATTGATTGTTTCCATAATCTGTTGTATGATCCACTTATTCTTTAGGATTAGATTATTTAGTTTCCAATTAATTTTTAGTCTTTCTTTCCATGGCCCTTTATTACACATAATTTTTATTGCATCATGATCTTAAAATGATACATTTAATATTTCTGCCTTTCTGCATTGGATTTTGAGGTTTTATGCCCTAATACATGGTCACTTTTTTGTGTGAGTCGGTGCCATGTTCCACTGAGAAAAAGCATATTCCTTATTATCCCCATTCAATTTTCTCCAAAGGTCTGTCATAGCTAACTTTTCTAAAATTCTATTTACCTCTTTAACCTCTTTCTTGTTTATTTTGTGGTTAGATTTATCTATTTCTGAAAGGGAGAGGTTGAGGTGCCTCACTAGTATCATTTTGCTGTCTATTTCTTCCTGTGATTCACTTAACTTCTCCTCTATGATTTGGATACTATATCATTTGGTACATAGATGTTTACTATTGATATTATTTCATTGTCTATGGCACCTTTTAGCAAGATGTAGTTTCCTTCCTTGTCTCTTTTAATTAGATTTATTTTTGTTTTTGCTTTGTCCAATATCAAGATTGCTACCCCTGTCTGTTTGGTTTTTTTTTTTATTTCAGCTGAAGCATAATGCATTCTGCTCCAGTCTTTTATCTTTACTCTGTGTGTATATGTCTGCTTCAAATATGTTTCTTGCAAACAACATATTGTAGGATCTAGTGTTTAATCCACTCTGCTGTCTACTTCCATTTTATTGGAGAGTTCATCTCATTCACATTCACAGTTATGATTACTAACTGCATATTTCCCTCCATCCTATTTTCCCCGTTTGTACTTTTCTCTCTCCTTTCACCCTATCCTTCCTCACCAGTGTTTTGTTTCTGACCACCACATCCCTCAATCTGCCCTCCCTTCTATCAGCCCCTACCTTTTTTTCTTTCTTCTTTCCCCTCCTACTTCTGTCCTTCCTTCTACCAGCCCCCCCCCTTCCCTTTTCTTTCCCCTTTCCCCTACTACTTCCCTATATGGTAGGATAAATTTCTATACTCAACTTAGTGTGTATTTTATTCCCTCTTTGAGCTAAATTTGAAGAGAGTAAAGTTCAAACAATGCTCACCCCCCTCTCTTCTTCTACTATAATTGGTCTTTTACTCCTCTTCATGTGATATGATTTACCCTATTCTACCTACCCCTTTCTGCTTCTCCCAGTACAATCCTTTTTTTCACCCCTTAATTTTATTTATATCATCACATCAAGTCAAAATATACCCACACCCTCTGTCTATCTATATTCCTTCTAACTGCCCTAATAGAGTTCTCAAGAGTTACAAGTATCATATTCTCATGTAGCTATAGAAATAGTTTTATCTTATTGAATAACATTTTTTTTCTTACCTGTTTACCTTTTTATGCTTCTCTTGAGTCTTGTAACTGAAGGTCAAATTTTCTATTCAGCTCTGGTTTTTTCATCAGGAAAGTTTGAAAGTCCCCTATTTCACTGAATGTCTATCTTTTTCCCTCAAAGATTATGCTCAGTTTTGTGGGGAAGTTGATGCTTGGTTGTAATCCAAGCTCCTTTGCCTTCTGGAATATCATATTACAAGCCCTCCAATCCTTTAATGTAGAAGCTGGTAAGTCCTGTTGCTTCTTGATATTTGAATTGTTTCTTTCTGGTCATTTGTAGTATTTTCTCCTTGACCTGATAATTCTGGAATTTGGCTATAATATTCCTTGGAGACTTCATTTTGGGATCTTTTTCAGGAGGTGATCAGAGGATTCCTTCAATGACCATTTCATCCTCTGGTTCTAGGATGTAAGCGCAATTTTCCATGATAATTTCTTGAAAGATGCTATCCAAGCTCTATTTTTTTATCATAAGCTTTTAGGCTGTCCGATAACTCTTAGATTATCTCTCCTAAGTCTATTTTCCAGGTCAGTTGTTTTTCCAATGAGATATTTTGCATTTTCTCCTATTTTTTCATTTTTTTATTTTGTTTGACTAATTCTTAATGTGTATATATATATAATGTATATATTTATAGAGTCATTAGCTTCAATTTGTCCAATTCTAATTTTTAAGGAATTATTTTCTTCAGTTAGCTTTTGTACATCCTTTTCCATTTGGCCAATTCTGCTGTTAAAAGAGTTGTTTTCTTCAGTGGATATTTTTTTCCATTTGGCCAATTCTATTTTTAAGGAGTTGTTTTCTTCAATTTTTGTGCTTCCTTTTCCAAGCTGTTGACTCTTTTTTCATAATTCTTCTGCATAACTCTCATTTTTTCCCAATTTTTCTTCTGTCTCTCTTACTTGATTTTAAAATCTTTTTTGAGCTCTTCCAAGAGGACTTTTGGCCTTGAGACCAATTCATATTCCCCTTTGAGGCTTCACATATAAGCATTTTGACACTATTGTTCTCTTCTGATTTTGAGTTTTGATCTTCCCTATTGCCATAGTAGCTTTCTATGGTCAGGGCTCTTTTTGGTTTTTTGCTTATTTTTTAAAGTTAAGCTCTTCTCCAGGGCACAGGGCCCAAGCTTCTTGTGCTGGGGCCAGGGATCTGGTCACTGGCTTTCTGCATGGGGGCTTCAAGTGCTGGTGGCTTGCCCACTGTGCTGGAGTGGTTCAGCCTACTCACACCTGTTGTGTAAGGGTTTTGGGACTGGCCATTTGCCATCTATGGCATCTAGGGCTGGAAACCTCACAATTGGCCTGCTGTGCCATTAGCCTGCTGAGCCAGGGGCCAAGGGCCTTTGTTGCTGTTCTATGGCTAAGAGCTTCCCATTGGTTTGCCCAGACACCATCTGTGCTGGGCTGTGCTCCCCTTTTACCCAAGTGGGACAGACCTTTCCTGAAGTCCTTGTAAGTTATCTTAAGCTGGAAATTTGTTTCACTCTGTCTTTTTGTGGGTTCTGTCACTCCAGAATCCATGTAGAGGCTTGATTTAACATTGTTTCTAAGGGAAACTGGGGAGAGCTCAGGCAACTTCCTGGCTTCTCTCCATCATCTTGGCTCAGCCTATGTGAATGTTTAATCTATTTTTTCAGTCTTAAATATGATGTCATCCCTGTTTTCTTTTGTGGGAAAAGCAATACCATTGCCTCTCTAATTTTTTATATATCTTTTATATACCACCCATCTTTTCTATAGCCTTGTATTGGGCTATGGAACAGTCATAAGAAGTATTAGGTATGATCCTTATCCTGAAAGCCATGAGGAGACAGGACCCCTGTAGCCCATGAAAGACCATAAGAACACTTAAATGTTAATATTACCAAGCAATATAAGTGAATAGGGTGCAAATCGAGCACTTTCATGCTGAGTGGAAACCTAACACAAGAACTTATCAAAATAGAGTAAATTAGGAAACACGAGTAGAAGAGGAAAAATGTGAAACATTCAGAAGGGAGAACATAAGTTAGCAAAGAAAGTCCTGGAGAATGCCAGATTTAGGAAAGCAATCTATACAAAAGTTCACAGAAAGAAACAAAAAAGTCATGTGTACTGAATAGGAAACAAATGAAAAATGGCCAATCTTTTTTTTAAATGAAAAAATAATGAATACAGAAAAATCTGGGAATATTTATATGAAGTGATGCAAGGTAGAGAAGTAGAATCAAATACATATAGCAATTACACAAGTTACAACAATAGTAATAACAGAAAGAACCCCTAAAAAATACAGAATAAAAAGATGTCATAAAGAGATATGGAAGAAAACAAGGCATTTCACTATTTGTAACAATTTCACGTACACATTTTTAACAAATTTTAGACTTGGGGTTTTATGAACTTTTTATTTTGCTTATTATTTTAATTGTTTTGCTAATTCCTACTAAGTTTATTATTTAAAAGTCTAAAGATTAAGAAAAAGTATAGCAACTATAAATAATATTAAATAAATATCAAATATTACATTAATTTTAAATTAATATTAATAATATTAAATAAATAAAAATAAATAATAAAAGTATAGCTAAAATAGAGAAGCTAAGTCATAGGTTCAATATAAAAATAACTAAAGATGATTATAAAATCCCTGCAGCCCATGCTCTCTGATTATCCCTTCTGAAATCTCTTGACCTTCTATCCCAAATTCTTAGCTATCTCACAAAAGTCCCAACTAAAGCAAACTAATTGTCTATATAGGGAATTCTCCTCATTAGGGTGATGAAGTTGTCTAGAGACTGAAGGCTCCAAGGAACTTAAAAAGACACAATGATTGTGTTCCATTTTTACATGATCTCTTCTATATGAAGGAGTCAATTTCCAAATTAGGCTGGTGCAGACACCATCTCCCTTCACTTGGTTGTTTCTTAAAGTCCAAAGTCAGATACCATCTCTTCAGCTATATATTAGAAGTGCCCTGCAGAGTTCTGAAGGAATCAAGGATTCACTCTCTGCAAAAAGAAATATTCACATATGGGTTTGTATTTCTGCATATGTGTTTATATTATGTTATTTCAGGGTATGTATATTTACACATACATATATATGGGTAACAATATGGGCTCATCTTTATGTGTAATTAATAATGCATGTTAATGTGTACATGTTATTATGCTGTTTTAAATGTTCGTGTGTACATTTGTGTGTATGTTATGTGGATTTGTATGATTTTGTTATTCATGTTAGAATGTCATCATATGCATTTATGCTTTTTATGTATTTTTGTGGTCTTGCATTTATTTGTGAATATGCTTATGTGACTATTTTATCACACTTGAGATGAGACCAAAGAGGTAATCAAACTCTTGAACAACCAATGGAGTTTCTGTCTCTTTCTCTTTCTAGAGGCTCCTCCAAATACAAGAGAGCCAGGATACTTTATCTGCTGACCTGAAATAGAGGCAAGGGGACTGAATAATAAGAGGTTTTCATGGTCCTTTCCTTCCCTAGAGGTCTTAAATTTAAGTCATGAGAAGTAGAAAGGAAACTAGGCAAAATCTAAGCACATCAAGTTGGGGGTTAATCAAAGAGAGGAAGAGGAGTACAAAAAAACAAAAGGGAAAATGAGAAAGGAGGTAGAATAAAGGGTAGGGGAAAAGATAGAAAATGAAAGCTAAATAGAAGAGAAAGTTAAAAGAATAGAGGAGAAAAAGAACAAAAAATGTAGAAAGAGATAAAGAACAAAAAAGAAAAATGTTGGAGGACAGAGTCCCTTGACCAGGAAAAGACTTTTTCATAACATGAGGAAGAAGCTGATTTCTAGGTGTGGTTATTACAAAGTGCCAGAAGATGAGGGTAAGATATCCCTTGCCTACTACACAGGATAGTAAAGCACAAAATACAGAAAAGTTTGAATGGCAAAAGAAGGGCTGAAAAGATTCAATCTCCCACCTTAAAGGGAAGCCAAAAATAAAAGGTCCCTCTCTCTTTCCATATACTCTCTCCTGTGGGGAGATGCCAAAGAAAAACAAAAGATAGTCCTTGCCCTTGAATTGTTTGGAATCTACGGTCCAGGCCTGTGATTTCATCATTATAGGGAATTGCTGGGGTGGAAACTTCCTCTACCTATGCAGAACAGGACCCTATCCATAACTTAGGGTCACAGAGAGTGCTTTAGAGCACTGAGTGAATTGTCCATGTTCACACAGGATGTGCCACAAGTGAGACTTTATCCTAAGTCTACCTGACTTCAAGTCCAGCTCTCTACACCAGGTTCTACACCTCTCATTTACAAAACACATTGGGAAACAAAACACAAAGAGGAGATGAAGAAATTATTACAAAACAATATATCAACAAGTACAAATAAACACAGTTCACAGAACATAGAACAGAGGAATCAAGAAAAGCTTTCTGAAGAAAAGACAATAGAAACTACATCCATATATCCCCTTGAATGGTCTGACTCGCATGGGGTGATCATCAGTCAATGAGAAACTACCAAATTCCTATTTTGCTGATGAGCAACATTCTCTAGTTAATCGCTGTAGAGAATTACTTAAAGCACTAATTTAGCCATGGTCACCAGCTAGCCTGTGTCAGAAGCAGGGCTTCTTTTACCCTACACCAAACTGTCTCTCTCTATAAATACATTGGATTTTTTTAAAATTATCATTATACAAGAAACCATACCCTTGGAGACCAGACTTTGAGAATTGTTCTACAATAAGCATCCACAATTCTGATTCCATTTCCAACTCACTGTTTACCATTCTATACTTACATTTATTCCTCTGTTGATACTAGCAGCTTCTGTCACCATTGTATACTTCGAGGACACAGTGAATAAGGTAATATTATAGGAAAAAAAACAAAGAAACAAGCATGAAGTCTTAGGGAATAGGAGTAATTAGAAAGTACCTACAAAAAGCCAGGTGCTGTAAAAATGTAACATCAAAATGAGGTCAGTGGTAGAAACAATAAAGCCAGTCTGTTGAAATCATAATAACTTGGTTCTCCTAGTGAATAGTGAGTGTACCTCACAATATCCATTCATGTAGTTCATTTAGGACCAAAAAAGGGCAAGGCATTTTTAAGCAGAAAAAGTCAATAATGAGAGATACATTTTATCGGCCATGAATAATACATATTAACTGTAAAATGAGTTATAGCTCCTAATTTACATTATTATGAAATCATAGCATATATAGATTTATTTTTCTGTGATGAGTAGGTTATTACAGAAATTTATCTTTCCCCTCAGTAGCAATGTATAATATGCATTTAGGTTCATTAATGGTAATAATCACTAGCTTTTTTTAAAAATTACTATCCTCACCACCTCCTTAGCAACTGTCCCCTACTTTTGCCAACAAAAATCTGACTTTCACTTGCTTGACCTTCGGAGACCCAAAAATATGAACACTGGGCCTTGAAATTCCTCCATTAAAAATACATGTCTTTATCCAGATGAGCCCCCCCCCCAAAAAAAAGTCATGCTTCGGTGTAAATTCTCCAGAAGTCTCTTTTAAAACGAAAATAGTAGGGAGGGAAGGAAAACTTCAGGGCACAAGCATCATGGCATAGTGAAAACAAAGCTGGAGTTAGATTTAAGAGACTTGAGTCCCAGCCCAGACACTTACTAGCAGTGGCACCTGTGGCAAGATACTTCCCTTCTCTGAACCTCAATTCCCTCATCTGTAAAATGGCTATAATAATACTTTTGCTTTTGTGGGGAAATTTTTCCTTTAAATCCTTAAGGGCTACAGAAATGCTACCTATGAATGAGTCTCAGAGCAGCCTTTCTCCCAGAAGGTATCAATGCCCTAAGTTGATGGGAAAACAGACATAGAAATGGGAGGTGGGGCAATGGAAGACTAAGTGCCAACGTTGACTTGAGCATTTCATAAAGCTGTGCTTGTGGCCAGTGGTCCTAAGTAACTCAGACTCTCCCTTGGCACCCTCTTATTCACCCAGCCCCCGGGAATCATGTGACCTGATGTCTACCAACACCTCAGGGGTTGTAAGAGATTTCATCCTCGTGGGCTTCTCTCACCTCATGGGTTTCCAGGGTCTCCTCTTCGCCCTCTTCCTCACCATCCACCTGCTCACTGTGGTTGGCAACTTCCTCATCGTGGCCTTAGTCTCAGTCGACGCCAAGCTCCATTCGCCGATGTACTTCTTCCTCCGCATCCTCTCGGCCCTGGAGATCTGCTACACCTCCGTCACCGTCCCGCTTGTGCTCCACCACCTCCGGACCGGGAGGGGCCGGATCCCGAGAGTCGGCTGCGCCCTCCAGATGTTCTTCTTCCTCTTCTTTGGGGCCACTGAATGCTGTCTCCTAGCCGCCATGGCTTATGACCGCTATGCTGCCATCTGCACTCCACTCCGCTACCCGCTCCTGCTGAACCGCCGGGTGTGCCTACAACTGGCTGCAGGAGCCTGGACTTGCGGGGCGCTGGTGGGGCTTGGCCACACCTCTTTCATCTTCTCTCTGTCCTTCTGTGGGCCCAATGAAATCCCTCACTTCTTCTGCGAGATTCAGCCAGTGCTGCAACTAGTCTGCGGGGACACGTCGCTCAACGAGCTGCAGATCATTTTGGCTGCCGCCCTTATCATCCTTTGCCCCTTTGGGCTGATCCTGGTCTCCTACGGTAAGATCCTAGCCACAATTGTACGGATCCCATCTGCTGCAGGCCGCCGCAAGGCCTTCTCCACCTGCTCCTCACATCTGCTTGTGGTTTCCCTCTTCTATGGCACAGCCATCTTCATCTACATCCGCCCTAAGGCCAGCTACGACCCGACCACGGATCCACTATTGTCTCTCTTCTATGCGGTGGTTACTCCTATCCTCAATCCTGTTATCTATAGCCTTCGTAATGCTGACGTCAAGGCAGCCCTCAAGAGGACTCTTAGAAAGATGAGTTCCAAAGAGATGTAGGGCAGCGGTGATCACCACCCAGCAAACCTAGTGGAACGTTGTAAGGCAAGAAGAACCAGAAAAAAACAAAAGTTCCCACTACCACCACCAGCAGCAGCACCACCATCAACAGAACATCTAATCTGCTGGGGTGGACACAGTCCCTTGACCTTGGGAATTCCTGAATTTGATGAGGAAGACAGTGGCTCTATCCTTGAAGATGTCTCAGACTGAGAGAAACAGGATAAACAGAGAATTAGGATCAACTGGCTACTGAAAAGTACATTTGTATCTAAATACCAGGTCTTACTAGCTGTTGTACACACTGTTGTAAGAAATGTTGTATTACTAGAGTAACACATCTCCTAATCCCCATAATAATTATAACTGACATTTATATCATGCTTTATAATTTACAAAGGGCTTTCCTCAACACAACCCACGGAATCATGACAGGCTGGTATTATTATTCCCATTTCACATATGAAGGAACTGAGAAGTTAAATGACTTATCCCATTTCCCACAACTAATAAGTGATATAACCCAGACTCCAAGTACAGTAGTCCACTGCATTAAAATATCTCTCCATTTCAGGAATTCTTAAACTGAGGTCCATGCATTTTTTAATTTTGATAACTATTTCAATACAATTGGTTTCCTTTGAAATCCTATGTATTTTCTTTTAGGTGTTTAAAAACATTATTCTGAGGAGTTCATGGGCTTCACCAGACCGCCAAAGGGATCCATGACACACACTCAAAAAAATTAAAAGTCTTGATTTCAGAGTTTATGAAAATAAGAAAAGAGACCCCTGTAGAATGGGTGAACTGAAATCTTAAATGCTCATTTTGTCCTGGGGATCTGCTGCTATCTCTGATGATCCAAAGACCTCAAGTGTTTGCATGAAGTGTTAAAAAGCTAAGACTCAAGAACTAATGGCAAAATGTCCTCTCTCTTCTTTAATGCCAATAGAAATCCTATATCTTCTTTTGAGGTGCCTTGTTTTTCGCTATTTTTGTTATTTCTCTGACTAAAATTTGTTGGCCAACAAAAGACTCTGAGAATAAAACAGAACAGGGAAAGCTTAGGGGTCTATATGGTGCCGCAATGGAAGTCAGAGGAAGCCCAATGGCAGAGGAGATAGCATGTTGGAGGACCAAAAAGAAAAAAATTGAACTTTGCATTTTCACTCCATATGCTAATGATTCCCAGGACAGTCATGAGCTACAGGGGGAAAAAAAGAAACAAAAATAACAGTAGGGAGGTAGAAACAGTACAATTTGACAACTAATAGTATATATGGCATGAGTGAGAGAAAGGAGTTGAGGATGACACTGAGATTGCAAACCTGGTTGTTTCGAAGTTCAGAAAAGGGATAGGTTCGAAGGAAAAGATCATGATTTCTATTTGGGGCATGCTGATACCTATGGGACATCCAGTTCAAAATGCCAATTAAGCATTTGGTGATTCAGGACTGGAGCTCAATACAGAGATAAGGGTGTGTGTGTGTGTGTGTGTGTGTGTGTGTGTGAGAGAGAGAGAGAGAGAGAGGATAAGGGGGAGAAAGAGAGAGGGAGAAAGAGAGAAAGAGGGAGATAGAGATAGAGAGAGAGAAGGAGAGAGAGAGAGAGAGAGAGAGAGAGAGAGAGAGAGAGAGAGAGAGA